>NC_056736.1:692050397-692130397 GCF_019279795.1 Protopterus annectens
TTATGGGCATACCATCAACTTAAGAACGAATACTAAGATATGTGACTACATGTAACAAATCTTGTGGGGACATGTGTAGAGTGTTGGACTGCAGCGCAGGTGTTCCTCGATTCTGGCCTAGGGTATGCAAACTTTATTTATATTGTTATGACACTGCAGCTTATACAAATAAAGTGGTGATGTAATGAAATAACCTTGAAACAGCATTGGTAGTAAGTTATTTATGGCTACATGTGAAAAAGGTGTACACAGTTTAACATCGTACAAACAAATGCACTTGTTTTAGTGTCTGAGCGATGATAAGTGGTGCTCAGATTTTTTGAATTTATCAAAATATAGGCAGTGTGCACTCTCGGTTAGTGCAATTGTTGGAAAAACAAGCTATTTAAAGTTGAATAGGTGAGAATTATGCTATAGACATTTTGAGCTCAACCTTGTGCAGAAATGGCAGGTGTCGGTGAAGGAGTGCATTTTAGAGCACAGTGCTGGGATTTCCAGTAGTCCAAAGTCTTTATTGCACTCCTGGTTAAAGAGCATGTTCCCAGCTGCTGCAGGATAAGTACACTGGCTCCCAATATGTCAGAAGCTTGGGATAGCTTGGCCAGGGCCTTTACCAGTGTGACTGGTATTCCCTGCACTGGGGAACAATGTTGTCACCACTATGATGACAAGCAATGCAGAAAAAGGGATACCTTTGATCGCTGCATAAAGGACTGTCAGGTAGGGCACACCCAGACATGTGTATGTATGTATGCTTTCCATGTATTTCTTGCAATTATTCAAGCTGAATATAGAGAAACTGCTATTCATAATGCTTTTTATTTTTCCCTTTTTCCATAGTTACAGAACAGAGGGCCCCAAATGTGAGTTCCCATGCCAGCAGATTGGCCAGGATGAGACAAGCATGTGGTAAGTAAACATAATTATATAAAGTATTGTTGTTGCAGCGTTAACAATTATAGACAGAATAGTTGTTATATCATAGAGTTGTATGAACTTGGGAATGCATATCTGAGCTGTGAAAGCAGGTATGCAACATGCATTACTCTGTAGCATTGCTTTTAACTGTGCGTATTTCTGCTGCATACCCAGATTTAGGAATCATTGTTTTGTTCTGTTCATCGTAGGCTCCATGGTTGTCTGGTTAACAATTTATATTGATGGCAATAAATAATGAGTGCCAAAATGTAAGTTATCACAAATCCTATGCAGCTATCCATGTGTGTAAGAGCAATATTTGAAATAAGTTCCTAGTTATGGGTCATTGTACACACATTAATTAATGACATGTCAATATATCCTGCTCTAAAAGGTGGTGAGATATGGTCTGTAACACAAAGCAACAGTTGCACATTCTCAGATAACAGTTAACATGAGTCTATAAAGTGTCTATAAAGTGTAAAAGGAAAAAGTGCTCACATTATGTTGTATTCTAAAGGAAAAGTACAGTATTACAGTAGTCACTACTTGTGGGTTCTAATACCACACTCCGCAAATGTAAAGCTCAGCTGATTACAAAACTGTTTTAGCCTGTCATCATTATAGCATTTGAAGGGCATACCCCTAGACCTCTGTCTTGAATTACCTGCTGTCAGAAGTAATCCTTGTACATGTATTTCAAGTAATAAAGAAAAGTTCTTAGCAGTTGGTATTGTTAACAGTAGAAAGTCAAAGAATCTTCTTCTTCTGGCTTTTTCCCGGTTAGGGGTCGCCACAGCGGATCACCTTGTCCGCACATTGAATGGCAGTGGAGTTTTACAGTGTCGAGTTGCCAGCCCGGCGCCCAACCTTCCACAGAAGGCACACTCACACGCACACCTAGGGCCAATTTAGAGTGTCCAATCCACCTGCAGCATGTCTTTGGGATGTGGGAGGAAACCCACACGACCACAGGGAGGACATGCAGACTCCACACAGAAGGCACCCCAGCCGAGGATCGAACCGGAGAACCTCTTGCTGTGAGGTGGCAATGCTAACCACTGCACCACCATGGCCGCCCTAGTAGAATGTCAAAGAATAAAATACTTTAAATGTAGAAAGCATTGTAGATTATCTGTGAGGTTATTAATGTTCCTCTTTTTTCCTCTCATCCCACTCCTTTTCTCCTTTTATTTATTAATGGATTTCTTTTTTTTATTTTACCATTGTATTATACATAAAATAAAATTATTTATTATTATATTAATTTCTTTTATGTTTTATTTTTGTTTATTATGTATAATTTCATGATTATTGGTTTTGAAATACATTTTTTTCATTTTTACGATTTATCATTTTATTCATATTTATATTATTTGAAACTTTTTATACTGCTTTATAAATGTTTCTTTATGTTTTATAATTTTCATTTAATTTGTTTTATGTTTTATTTATTCTTTGGTTTGAATTTTATTTACGTTATTACTACAGCACAGCTGTGTAGGCCGGTTCCCCGTAATCTGCCTACACTCGCATCACTGGCTGAAGCACCGAAGTCCAGCAGTTATGGGCTGTATCCTGGTGGTACCCCCCTACTGCCCTGGCCCTACCTAGAACTTCAGGTAGTTTTGCACCAGAAGCCAGGCCTGTGGCCCCCCGCTGGAACAGAGGCAGAGGGGGTCCAGACCTGCTGTAGGCACAGACATCAGCGACAGCAGCCAGCACTGCAGTGATGGGACAGTCAAAGTCAACCAGTCACAGATGTAGTAAAAACTGCTTTTATTAAGAGAGTAAGCGCTTTCACATCTACTAAGGATGCTTCTTCAGACTTTAATAAAAACATTCCTCTCAAGCTCTTTCAATACAGAACATATGACCCAATCAGCCAATAAAATCACATAAATTTGCCATCTCTTCATATATCATTAAAAACATAAGAAACCACACTCTCAATATTATTATAACTGGGGTATTCTACAGCTGGGCAATAAACTTAAGGCAATAGCAGGTCCATACCCTAGCTTCTGTTATAAGAACACTAAGTCCCTAAAAAATATGCTTTGCTATGAGAGATCCACATCTGATAAGTCATTATCTATAAGGAAAGGTACATTTCCTTATCGGAGCTGCAATCAATGTAGTTTTATTTCTAGTAAGAATATTTTTACACATCCAGGCACTCAAGTTGTCTACAGATTTGACCATTATGCAGACTGTAGGACTAGGATTTTACTTCATCTTGCTGCCTGTAATAGATGCAATGGTTTTTACGTGGGTAAAACTAATAGGACTCTCAGGGAAAGGATTAGGGAACACTTATATGCCATCAACAGGGAGAATGAGAACAATGCCTTAGCGAGACATGTATTGTCGCATGGCACTACCCACACTTTTGAGTTTTTGGTCTTGGAACTAATACATACCACCATGAGGCTAGGGAACACTGCTAATTTCACTGAGAGAGAAGAGGGTAAGTGGATTATTAGACTGCGAGCAGACATAAGACATGGTCTTAATGATAGGGTTAGTTTGAAACCCTTTCTTATTGACCGTCCTTTGAAGCATTCAATTTTTATGAACTGTAAAAGCTATATATATTTTTTATGTTTAACATAGAAATTTCTTATGTTTTGTTTCATTTAAACCGAGTGGTTTTTGTTACATATATATGCACTCTTTATTTATTAGTATATTTTTTATATTTCTGATTATAATATTGAGAGTGTGGTTTCTTATGTTTTTAATGATATATGAAGAGCTGGCAAATTTATGGGATTTTATTGGCTGATTGGGTCATATGTTCTGCATTTAAAGAGCTTGAGAGGAATGTTTTCATTAAAGTCTGAATAAGCATCCTTAGTAGATGTGAAAGCGCTTGCTCTCTTAATAAAAGCAGTTTTTACTACATCTGTGACTGGTTGACTTCGATTGTCGCGGAGTACCTGCACCTCTTTGCTTGGATATTTTGATTTTTTGGTAACAGCAGGTACCTTACCCTTAGAGAGTTTTTGTGGTTTATATTTTAGTGATGGGACAGTGCTGACAGTCAAATGGGTGAGGACTTGAGTTGCACTGTTACCATGCTGATGTCCATGGGACCCTGAACCCCCACCCCATCCAAGGTGTTTGTCCCCTCTTGTGTCCTTCACCGACCCTGTTTCTTGTCTTCCTCACTTTCCCAACTTGCCTGCCCCAGACTTGCCTATGTCCCTTCATGTCTGTATTCATGTAGTCCAGGGATGTACGTCTCAAGTCATTCATGCCAACATGGACTATGACAGAGTCATGACAGTACCTGTTGGTGAGACACTTGAGTGTATTGGTGATACGGTGGATTCTGGCACCTGACAAACAACTAACCGTGACTTTCTCCTTATCCAGCCCAGTGAGGGGCACATCTGTGTGTCTCACAATGGAGTCTCCTATGACTAATATGTTGGGTTTATGTTTAGGCCTTAGTGGCTGTCAGACACAAGTGTGTGGACTATGTATGGTGCATGGTGTGGTGGGCAGTGGAATTCATGTGTGTTTTTGCCTCGGAGGTCTATTTCTTTTGGGTATGTTTATGTTAAGGACCTCTGCATATATGGGTATTTGTTGTGTAGGTGTGGGTGGTGTTTAAAGTGTGGTGTTTGTGCTGACAACCTTCTCAGTGCCAGATATACTGGCTTGTGAGGGAGAGAGCAGGGACTCTAGGTAACTAATGCAATTGCATCTCTCACAAACTGTGTTCCTAGGTGGCAGTAGTAGAGGGTTGTCCGTGTATATGAGACAGTTGGTACACTGTCTCAGGATGCCCATATCAACCAGACTGGCAGGAGAAAACATAGGAAATTGCCCATCCATATTTGTCAGAAACTGAGGGACAAGGGCCAGAGAGAGCTAAGAGGGTAAAGGATGGAAAGTCTGAGAGTAGTAATACTAGGTGATCACACAAGAGAAAATTTAGAGCTGGAATACCTCACAAAGGTTTAAAAAACGTGCAGCTGCAGCTCTAGATGCAACAAACCTGTATCACACTATGCTACTCAATTTAAGGGTTAAGAACATAGTAAAACTCACAAAAAGCACAGATTAACCACTTACAGACAAAAACAGAACTCACAGTATGAAAAATACAGTTAAACAGTAATTCAATGCAGTAAAATGCAGTTAAACAGTAATGAATTGCAGTAAATAGCAATGAGATACAGTTAAACAGTAATGAAATGCAGTTAATCAGTAAATTGCTTTAAAATAGTGCAAATGTGATACATTAGCTTGCAATCACAACAGTAAAAACAGCTTAAATAAAACAGCAGTTCAGTAGAATGCTGTTATCAATTTAATCAGGCTACCAACAAGCAGTAACAAATGCGGCAAACTAAATGTAGTTGAACACCTAAGCACAAGCAGCAAAATGAAGTAGGAAGAGGCACAATATTGTTTTTAGTGCAAAGTGAAGAGACAGACGATAATTCAAGGTTAAGAAGCTAAAGGGGTGGGCCTTCACACCTGATGTCACTGTACTCAGTAGAATGAGCTTATATAATGGGGCGGGGGAGTGTCCAATATCAAATTTGTAGTAGAGGCAGGCAACTCAAAAGCCACCAAGATCAGAACAGAGATAAGGACTGAATTCACTAAGCCTAAAAACAGTTGCACAGTTTAAACAGATATGCAGGAAATAGTGTTTTAGTTAATCAGAAGTGCAGAAAACAGTTCAACTTGAATGAGTACTGCCTACTTTGGACGTGTGGTTTTGTAAAGTACCACCCCTGTCTACTCTGTTGTCTACTCTGTAATTCTGCACTATTGTTCTAAGTAACATGCCAATGAGTACATGATTTTGCTTTACAGCTGAAAAATACATATTGAATATGATAGAAGATTGTATCACAATAAGCTGCATATACTCCTATAATGCAGTAATAACAGTAGTGTTTGGAAGCATACATACCACTTGCATCTGTCATCCTTCTCATTGTTTCTTCATAGTTCCACGCATTCAATGCCCTGTCAGCATTAGCTGTGGAAAAAACAGAACTCAACAGGACACCATTAAGAACACCAGTAATGAACATATGCAGCTGCTACCTCCTACAAGTAGTGCCTGTAAATGATACTTACTCATCTGTGGGGTGCTATCATTCCTGCATTCCTCAATCTAATGGTTGAGGGCATGCGTCTTCCTCATCCTGAGGTCTCTGTAGTGACTTCTACACTATTCACCAGTGCGGGGGATACCAGTAACACTAGAGAGATCCCAGTACAAACTATTCCCTGCATCCAATTTGTAATATGATCCATGAAAGTGCTCCTGCAATGGCCGGGGACCATAATCATTCACTAGGAGTCCAACAAACACTTTGGATTCCTGCACACCCAGTCTTTAAGACCAAAATCTCAGAGCCTCTCCCTGAACACCTGACATGTCTAATGCAGATGAAAACCAATGTATAATGACGTTTCCCACCAATTCCTGTTAAGATAAATACTGAGAATGCACACTATTGGACTTTGCAACATTTGAAAATGGTGCGCGGTGCTAAATATGTTGCCCATGTTTGCACAATGTGAAACGATAAAACGAAGTTTGTTAACACAGTTATTATCATATCATTACACAACTGACAATATTAACGTGCAACAACTCAGGGTGACTATAATGTGAGGTGGGACACCACTGAAAAAAGAGAGATGTCTGCTGTAGTAGAACCATGGACCTTATACATGGTAGTCCTACACTCACAACTGTTGCCAGTAGAAGGATTAAAAAATGCATGTGTATGTTTAATTACATTGCAATGATACATTAGTAAAATACAAGTTGAAATCCTTGTATCAGAACCCAGACCATGGGAATGTCAGGCCAACACTTAACATACACAGCCACAGGAGAATTCACATGAAGATTTACTGCATTAATATTTATCCTGAGGTTCTCACTGTTACTTGCAGCACAACGGCACTTAGTGGGTTTGCACTATGCAGACTGACATTAATTGAATGCATCCCAGGTCTGTTTTTACATGTCTGGTTCCCATCTGCTACCTGGGTAGTCTAATTCTACAGTCTGTGCACTGCCGCTGTGTGCAGAAACCAGCTGTGCATAGCCGATGCCATTTGTGCTATGAGCAGCAGTGAGCAAACTCCAAATATTGGGATAAAAAGAGTGATAATATGAAGAATATAAAACCAATATGTTTTACATACACTACTATACAATGCAACTACACAGTACATAGCCCCACATTGTTCTGCAATCCAATTCACCATCTTGTGCAAATGTCAAACACAGAATGGGTGCTGTAACCCTGTGTTTCACACATATATCTTTGTAGAATGCAGCAATAGGCATCCATCATCATACCGCTCAACCTCTTATAGCATGAAATCTGGACAAAGGCACAATTAATGGGTGGACAAAGGCCTATAAATAGGGGCACTCTTTAAATATTGCTCTTACATACTTAGGAAGTAGATAGAATAACATGTTATGCATTAGTATGACGGTTCTGATGGATATGAAGTCTGAAACTCAGATGCGTGCAATCAATCCCTGACCTCAGTCTTGAATGATTTGCCAGTGATTTGACAGACTACCAGAAAAGTATGACACACAGACCAGATCTGTGAGTCCAAAATCTGGACAATCAGTGCAAATTTGTACAGCTGAGAGTGATTTTCAACACACAATCAAACTGAAAATAATGTACAGTCATAATAAAATATTACAAGTTACATGTACATTTTGTGACATGTTTCACTTTTACAATACTGGAGTAAATGATTACATACACCATTATGATATCTGCTTGGAAATATATAGCACTATTTTACATGTCTATGTTTCTTGTTCAGTCATCAGTTATCTGTTCAGTAGTCTGGGACATATAGTGTACACCATTCAATATCACTGCATTTACAATATCAAATGATATTTTGTGGGAGTAATGTGATATGCTGCTGCCAACTAAGGAAAGATGGGTTGGATGTCACAAGCAAGTCACAAGCAAGCAGTGACCGTTATTTTGGGGTTGGGGGAGTGAAGATGTGTGTCTGCTATAGCACTAACAAGACTGTATTGATCTGGTTACCCTACATGTCTGGCATCCTGCCTGTTGTATGATTTAGTGATAGTTGAGAACTGTCATCTGTAATGCAACCTTGGTACAGATGTTTAGTGCTGTCGGAATATGGTTTTAGCCTCCTAGGTGTTGAGTCAGTGTGCAGTGGCTTGTCTCATAACAAATGCAGGGACTTATTGAGCATGGCTCTGTCTGCCTACAACCACACTTGCTGCTAGATCCTCCCATGGGTCATCATTAGCCTGTGGCTGTGGTGACCATAGTATTGTTGGTAGGATATGTTCCCCATCCCTTTAATGATCCTGCTGCAGCTGTTTCCACTATATTAACTTGGGTAGCATAGCACATACTATGAGATTTGAGGGCCATTGTAAGTGGATGGTGCCCTTGGCCAGCGGTATGTATGCACTGGCACTGTGAGTGCAGTAGCTGAAATAAATGCTGTATGGCATTACTCTTTGGACTGTGTGTCCCATTATGGTGTTCCTCTGTGTGTGTGTGTGTGTGTGTGTGTGTGTGTGTGTGTGTGTGTGTGTGTGTGTGTGTGTGTGTGTGTGTGTGCGTGTGTGCGTGTGTGCGTGTGTGCGTGTGTGTGCACATCAATGATAGGTTTCCTCCAACATGAGTCTAGTGCATAGCATGCAAGCACACACACTAAGGGAGCCTTATAGATATCCCCAATAGCACACATCTGGTGCAGTTTGCAGTTGGGGAATACGGCACATATTGAAGTTGTGCCGTACCAACTGCAAGCATTGCCAGCACACACATACCACATGTTTCCCATGACATTACACATGATTTGGCAGTTGTTCCAGTGGTAGACCTTATGGTTAATGTAGACTGTAGCCTGTTCCCCATGTGTTGTTCTCTTGTGTACATGTCTGCGATGTATGGCACACATTACTGGAGAGTAGTGCAATATATGTTACAATTGTAGCATACCTGTGATCCTCACCTCCGAACCTGCATTAAAATATATGTTCCCTCTGCCATGTTGTAGCATAGCATGCAGGCATGTTTAGAAGATCCTGGATGCTGATGCTTATGAAACAGCACACATCTCCCCTGGTAGTCTGTTAAGGGTACCTGTGAATAACATACTAAGTTAAACACTTACCTTATATTCCACTGGGATGTGTTCCCTGTGTTTGACTCTGTATCTGACTCATGATTGCCAGAGGTCCCACAGTTCCTCTACTGTCTTGTTGGCCTGTAAAGTCTTCACCCTCTCTGTCTGTGGTTATTGGCAGCAGTGACAGCAGCTTTAGCCTGTAGCACACAAAAATGTATGTAAATTGTAGCTGCTACTAACAATCTGTCACTGCTTACATTGTATCTGTACTCCACTATTTCCTCAATGCACATATAAGAAAGGGCGTGGTGTCTACATTGATGCCTTATATATTGTTGAACAGCTTCATGGGATTGGTTGATTAGCATGCACTTCAACTGTACATGCTGCAATTAGCATCTATAAGGCACAGACTAGGTCAGATGCAATCAATTACTTTTGTACACCGTTATAAAAAGGGAAATGTGCAGCTAGGCAAACCAGTGTGGATGAGAGTTGTTTCAAACTCAATGACACATTTATTTTGGACAGTATATCTCGACAGAGGAGTATTGCAGTCCTTCAAGCATATATTCATGTTATTAACTAAATAATGCAGATGTTTGAATGTATGTAGGAATGATGTTAAGCAATTCAGCAAGCATTTGTTAGAACTGTACTCATGACATGGCCTTGTTTTGCAAGCTGTTTCAGAGGTACAGAGGATGTAGAGTAGGCCAAATGTCTAATGCTGTGTGTAACTATGCAGACATGTTTCATGGATTGCTCCTATGAGAGGACGTTTTAATTTACACTGTTGTTTGGTTAGCACATCTATCACTTAGCCTATTATATTTTTTGTTTGGGGATTCGAGAAGATGAGTCCCTGCTATGGTACAAATCCGAATGGACTATCGTGTTGGGTGTGTAAGCATAAGTGGTTATCTGTTATGGCACAAACAAGGACATGTCCGTCATGCTACTCCCCTTGTTTTGTAGCCCCTGTGTTGTGACCCCCGTGTTATTTGTTGACCACTGTTGAATCTTTAAATTGTAATCAAGTGGTGAATACTGAGAGCCTTCCTGTACTGCCTTATTTGTACACAGTTTATTTGTACTTATGTGATCCTTCTATGTGTTATCATTAATTTCTCTTTCAATAAACAATATGTCCACTCAGCATAAGTCACCGCTTTCTGAGGAAGAGAATGACCTCATAAATGAAGCATTAAGGCAACATCAAGTGGTCGTCATGTCCAGGGGGTGAGCCAGTATGTCACAACATGTGGCCCTGTGGGACAAATTTGTCTGAAATGTAAATGCTACTACCTGACAAAACTGCAGCTATGAACCGGTGTGACACAGAGCCACAGACATGATTCATGCTGCAAGGTGGCGGGCTGGTGAAGTGGCACGTGTTTGTCAGCTCAGTGGTGGTGGTGGTGGACCTGGAGCAGAACCACCCCTCACCACCACTGAGGAATTCCAGGCAAACATTGCCAGACAGGAAAGTTCCCAGCAGTCCATCAGCCAGTATGTTCTGGACGTGAGTGCCACTCCTGTGTCTCAGGAGGAACTTGCAGGTAGGCTTTCTTAGCTCATCAGTAGTATACTGTTGCATCCATAATGTAATAGTGTATATAGTTTTAATGTATGTCAGGTTGCATTTTTGGTGGGGTATGAAAGATAACTGTGATTTTAAGGTCATTTAGAGGTTGTCAGTCACATTCTTGTTAACATTGCAGTTACTGTAGCTATAGATCATTAAAGGTTTTACCCCCTATTATACTGTTATGTGTGGTGCTGTTGCTATTTCCTCTCCCTCTGCTTTTTTCAGGACCATCAGGAATGCACACATCTAGGAGTCCTGCAGTAGGTAAGCAGAATACCTTTATGTAGTAATATCCCAACATACCTGGTAAAGTGTCATATCAGGTCTGCTGTATGAATTGCTGTACTGTCTGCATAATTCTCAACTGTACAGATATTTGCAGAATGTCCAGATGTGTCACTCATACATCTGACCTGTATTTAAGATCATAGTGACTGAGTTGCAAACTATTGACAGGTCATTAAAGATTATAGACATAATCTAATGACAGAAATCTTACATGCAGACTGCATACCCATCATCAATGTCATGGTGAAGCCATACCTGTTTATTCTATCACCTTTCTAGCTTTGTAGGGCAATATGTCACAATGGTACCTGGTTTTGGGCATTTGTCCATGCATTATTCCTGGCTTTGTCCACATCCCTTGCTCTGAGAGATTGTGAGATATGAATGTCTGTTACAGTGGTGACTGTATAAATTGCTTAACATATATTGCAGCATAGTACTGCAGGTATTAATGCATTCCTGTTTTCTTCCTTTTCTCACAGGTGAACATAGAAGTGGCTCTGTGTCCTCTATGCCACCTGATGTCAGTGTCTCATCAGACTCTGATGATGATGGTGGCCAAAGCGAGGAACAGCCAGGGGTTGCTGAAGCTGATTCTGACACAGAGGTTGACATTCAGTGACCCCCCCATTATCACCAGACACAGCCAGTATGCCTTTGCATACCCAGTCAACTGAGGCCATAGATATTGGACAAGTTGGAGGGTGAGTACATTGAGCAGGGAAGTGTGGCTCCTACTGTGGTTTCAGTCACTGTTGCCAATGGCCATAGGCAATCTGTTGATGGGGTGCCACTCAGGTGGATTGATAGGAGTGCTCGGAGGAAGCTTGCTGTCCCTCCCCAACCTGTTGCAGGTGTCTCATCATATGTCACTCTATGTATGTTTAGGGCTGTCATGGAGGCCACCACCGCATTCAGAAAGGAACTCCAGGAGAATGCTCAGGGTTATAGATGCAGCACGGTCTGACATCTGTGACTGCCACTACAGTGTTGTTGATTTCATGGATCATTTGAATGACACATTAGAGCAGGATATGTCTGTGATGGAGCACTGTGTATTTGTCATGGAATGCACATTGTCTGTGATGGAACTTCTGCTAGCAGGAGACCGTTGGCCTTTTGGACATATGTCAGCAACCACATCTTCCGAGAGCCAATGTGGCCATGCCCGATCATGATCCCAGAGTGGCAGTACATCCACTGCTCCATCAGAAAGTGTGTTGTCCACACCCAGACATAGCAGGCCATGGGATCATGGTCCTGGGCTTTCCCATTAAGGGAGCACATCCAGCAGACATTGGTGACCTTCAGGTAGTAGCAGAGTATCGGATCTTGGGCATGGAGGTGTCAGTGCAACTCCTGGCAGAGCCAGTTCATGTGTTTAGGGGCCGAGATGAAGACCTGTTAGTTCTGTCATGCACAGCTCACAGCTGTCCAACATACAAACGCGTAGAGTTAGCACTGAGCTTGGCTGTGTTCATGCAGACACTCACACACCAATATCACATTG
Source organism: Protopterus annectens (assembly GCF_019279795.1). NCBI lineage: Eukaryota > Metazoa > Chordata > Ceratodontiformes > Protopteridae > Protopterus > Protopterus annectens. The sequence continues at coordinate 692,062,850 of NC_056736.1, forward strand.
ATGCACATACAGACACACATACTACATTTACATAGTCCATCTTGGCTTCTTCCCTTGCTTATTCACATACACACTCACCAACCTTTTGTGTTTCTGCACCCTCATACAACACCCTGTACAAGTGATGATAACTGTGCCACAACCTTGTCATCTATCTTTTGGATACAGGGATATTAAAGCTATGTGTCTGATGCACAAGGTGACTATCTATATTAATATGATGTCATTACCTCCATTTGTACTGTTCAACTGATTATTGTACCTGTCATTTAGATTGAACGTAGCCATGTAGACCATTGCTTCCATAGTAGTTTATCTACTGTAAAGTGGATGTTTTTGTAAGGGCTGTGAAGTCAGGCAATTACATGTGTCTCATTGATATATCTAACTTTCTCATTAAGTACAAACATATGGGTGCACATCCAAAGTCAGCCCATCAGACTCTGAGCTCAGGACTGTATGTCAGCAAAGAAGACAAACCTCATCAGAACGGAAATACTGTATGATGTTCCTGTTTGCACATATATCGCCATAGGTTCCTGAGTTCATAGGATGTGACTAGGGTATGGACCCGATGGTGTTTAGTAGCATAGAAGTTACATCACAGTATATTATTCAAAGGCAGATATAATGCATGGCCAATGTTTGTCTAGCAAGGACTGCACATGTCCGTGAGAGCAGCAGCAGCAGTGACCCCAGCCATGTAATGTTTTCACATCAAGTCATCCAGCCTGCCCTTCAACAGAGTAATGGAGGTGCTCTGCTTGACATGGATTTGAAGCCTACTACACAGGAGTGACAACCTTTGAGAGATGAATCTGTCTCTACAACATGACCCATGTATGTCATAGTGTACATTTAGGTCCCTGGAACAGGTAACTGGAATCCAACATTATTTACGCATGTGCAGCATTGTCATCCCATTTTGACCACAGATAGCCCTATAAGACATAAGTAATCCACCTCAAAGCTATCTATATGATACTACACATGGTGTCAGCTACATCACTGTGCCCATAGAAGACACGTGTAGGAGACTCTGTGATGTTTTATTATTCAGACATGTTTGAGGTCTGTCAAGTTGATGCAGGTGGATGGTAAAATACATATCAAGTGGAGGGTTATATTTATTGCTATGTTCGATGGGTATAGGGGATTACTTACATATATTGCTATTGATGTAATACCATTGCTAATCAGATGTAGGATGTAGACTGTCTACCTACCCACAGTAGACCCAGGCTGCAGTTGACATGTGTACCAAGGCCTATCAATGCAGACATGGGGAATACTGTACTCACATTTTTTTTAATAATAAGCAGGTACGTTTATTATTAATGCAGGGTATGGTGATTCATTCCTGCACAGTTCATGTAACACCCATGGCTTTGTCAGCAGTCATCAGTGCCACAGACCCTCTGCTTTGTTCAGGACTTCTGAGCCATATAGTCGAACATGAGTGACCACAGCACTGACATGTAAGTTAACACACAGGTGACATGTCTCCTGCTTGAGGTGACGTCTCACACTGTGATTGACTGTTGTTGGTCTGTGATCCCATTTGCAAGCCACCTGATAACATAGGATTTGATATTCACCCTGGTTAGTTTCCCATTGAAGACAAATGTTGGATTGTGATGTGGGTCTTGAGCAAGTTACAATAGGATGTGTGCACACCTCTGATGTGTTCTATGTCTGTGGTCACAGTCTTGAATCCCACTAGGTTTTGCAGCTAGAAGATACCCCTGAGAACACCTAACTGGAACATATGTAGTGTTTAGAGGTCACCTATGTCCCAGTGCCTGAGATGCCTGCAAATTGTATCCATTGCTTGATGGCAGAGAGTGCATAAAGTTAAGGTTGTATGGTTACACTTGTATTTTGCCAATTATGCCTTGTGTGGTTGGAAAATGGTGCCTGTATTGCATTCATTATGGACACCAGCAGTGTTCAGACTGTGATTGAACATGGTGCTTAAAGGAGTAGCTCATTGCTGAAGTACACAAAGAACACAGGCCAGAGTAACATTTGGTCCCATGGTGACTGTGGTCCTGGTCTTGGAGAGGGCAGTGATAAGTTTGTCATTGTAGATATCATAGCGTAGAGGTGATATTGCCCATATTGTCTGTAGTAGGTGTGGTGGTGGCAGGAGGGACACTGTTCAGCCAAACGGGTCTGCTAGGAGTTTTGGAAGTTACACTGGGTCAGTGTGTGCACTACTGTGTGCACAACTAGTTCCAAATGCATCTGAGTTATATCATTTTGCAGATGTGGGTAAAGAAAGCCGTCTGGATATCCCTGGATAGGTTGTGTAAAGTCTTAGCATGGTTGCTTTGTGTGAGTTCTTGAGGTTGTCTTATTTGTATGTCTATGCTGAGGGGTGTGGCCGTCTACCCCTGGTTTCTCAATGTTGTAATTGTAAACAGCAGCTTCTTTCACTTATAATGTAGTTATGACAAACATACACTGGTATGGTTTGTATTTTGCAGAGGATTTTTGTTTGAGCCTATCAGGCATGGCTGTGTGTATACATTTGTGTAGACAGGGCATCAGGGAGTAAGGTCAATGACCTTTGTGGAAACTGTGTCTTGGAAGTATTTTAGACCATCCCATAGGAGTGTGTGGTTACCTTGGATGATGATTGTGAACCTGACTCCACCTTTGGGGGGCACAGTAGCTAAATACACTTCAAAACATACTGCCTTATGGTTGAATTAACAGTGCAGGCACTACACATGTGACATTACATTGTTCACTCGTATTGTTGAGTACAGGTCTGGAATACGAGATAACCTTGTAGGGTGCTGCACTACTACTTCCATGGTATTTCAGTTTACAAACTCCAGGTAATATTGTGCAGGTGAGTTTGTTGTCCTATAATTATCCTGCTCAATGGATGTATAATTCCACTCACCCAAGACTGGGTTATGTTGCTGTACTTTAATTGTCCCATGTAGTAATATATAGGCTGTGTGTACTTCTGTATTTATGGATGGTCATCTATTATTGTCTGGATGGGAAATAGAAAATTCACCCCGGGGTCACTCCAGTGGCTTTACTTGACAGAGGCACTGGGAACTAAGGTTGGGTGGCATGATGCCAGTGCAATCCTAGGGGCTAGGCTTGTAAAGGCTCCACAGCCATTAGCCTAGTACACACCTATGAACCTATAACAGGATCCTATCCATAGCAGGTTGGACATAGAACAACTTGATGTAGTTATTTTCTCTAAACAGTCTTGAGGTGTACTAATCTTCAGTGTAAATAGATATGACACCTCCTGTGGTAATTACAACTTCTATTTGCTGTGTGGATGTTTGGAAGACATTGTAGCCTTACAAGGGCAAAGTAAATACAGCTGTCTTGAACTAGATTTCTGTGCCTGCACAGGCATCAACATCTTCACTGTGAAGAGTGCTTACTGAGGGTGAGGCTTCATATGTGGACTCCTAGGGTTTAGTAGCATGTCCCACGCTTTGTTGGAGGTGTACATTTTCACATTGGTTAATCTGTTGTTGTAACCTTGCCTGATAAGGGGGTTATGAGACAGTCGAGTGGGCTATGTCTGGCAAAGTATTGTGCTCCATCCGCCATGTCATCCCACACTAACATGTACTGTACTGCCTTAGAATGACACCAGAAACGTAGCCAAGTTCAGAGAATCTATTGTTTTTTATAGTGTATCTTCCTAGGCAAGGTTATAATGCTGCTCAAACACATGGACATACTTGACAGTGACCCAATTTTAGATAGCTCAGTCATGTCTCTGTGCACAGATTTCATATAGTCACATCTCAAGTTGTGCATACCAAAATGAGGTATGCTGGAATAAGAGTGGGATTTGTTGAGAGACTTGATTGCATGTATGCTGTGATGACTATGTCTGACACACAGCTGACACTAAACATATCGTTGTTTAAGCTGTTGAGTGGTACATCTTTAGATCTCTCTGTACAGTCCGCTACTATGAGAATCTTTGGGATACATGCCCATTGCCTTGAGCACTTCTATGGGGAGACAGTGGTGATGATGTATATCTGATGTGGATTGTCTGCTCGTAGCCTGAATGTGTTTAGGATTTGTCTGCTGTTTATGTTGGTTTGTGGGGACCACTTCTGCACATGATGGTTTGTGTTTGGTGCATTTTATGAGTAGGAATCAAGGTGTGTGAGCAGACAATCTTTCTAGTGTTATCCATCTGGAAGCTAGAGAGCACTGAATCCAGATCCCTACCCAGATCTGCTGAATCTGCTGAAATGTGTAATTCAGTGAGGTATGGGGTACAGGCTATCCAGTGCACAGAAGGCATTATCTGCACTGAGTCAATAACTCATGTTAACTATGCTAGGAGTAGAAACAGAGGGGAAATGATAGCTGATAATGAGAGAATTGATATATGCATAGAGAATGCAAATTGAAGGTGTATATGTAATCTGACAGACCTTTTCAGGTGACTCATCTATGGGGTGTATATTATGATGTCCTTCATAAGGTGGCTCAATATCTCTGTTATTGATAGGTAAGTGGGTAAATTGCTGCATGTTATGTAACAGAGGTTCTGACAGCAAGATCTGCTCTACTACATAGCAGCCGCCTATTGTATTTGAAAGCAAGTGTATTGACGTTTCTGCACGTATGAGGGCAAAGTGTTACAGAGTCTGCACACAATCCAGAGCAGGTAATACAAAGACACACTGTTAAAGCCCAAACTGAGTTCAGATACAGTAACTGTCAATTTGATACTCTACTGTACACTCATGCCACAAGTGTACAGATGGGTTTCTCCAAATAGAGATGTCATCTTTTTATACCCATTTGTTGGACAGTACCATTAGGGCTTGGCACAGGGATGTTCTGCTCCGATGTCTATAAACATCTGCTGCATCTTGCTGTGTCACACCAACCACCTTCATGTCTTCTGTGAAAACATCCATATACTTTATTCTAGGACTTCCTATTTCCCTCTTATCTGGCAGCTGTATCCTTAGCATTCGTCCACCAATACACCCAGCATCACTCCTCAGCACATGTCCAAACCAGTACAATCCCACCACTCTGTCTTCATCTACAAACCACACAGCCTGAGCTGACACTGTAATATATGATCAATACTCCTGTCCATCCTTGGCCAACACAATGCAAACTGCAACATCTGTTACTCTGCCAACACCTGTTATGACTCCTGACTTTTTGTCAGTGGCAACATCTGTGACCCATATGACATAGCTGGTCTCACTATGATCTTGTAGGCCCTCCATGTTAGTGTTATTGGGTACCCATCTGTCAAAGATCACTCCTGGCACTCTTCTCCACACACTCCACCATGCATGCTCTCTCTTCTACACTTATCTTCCACACTCACCATTACTCTGAAGTGTTGGCCCAGAGTATTTTACATCATATACCTTCACCAACTGTACTCCCTGCATTCTAACAATTGCTGTATCCTCCCTCTCATTCACACACATATACTCTGTCTTAGTCCTGCTGACCTTCATTCTTCTCCTCTGGAAATCATATCTCCACCTCACCAGGGTCTCATACACCCATACCATACTCTCAGTACAGACCACAGTATCATCCGCAATAACCATAGCCCACGTGGACTCCTATGTGATCTAATGTGCTAACCTTTACATCACTATTGCAAACAGATGTCATGATGTTTGTACATACAATTACAGCCACTGTTATCTGCTTTATATGAGATGAGGTGATATCAACATGTCTGTCGGGCCAGTGTTTGACCATAGCCTGTTGTGATATAGATATATATATATATATATATATATATATATATATATATATATATATCCAGTAATCAGATATAGCTGATGACATCAGCAGTATCTGTAGAACACAAAAGAATAGTGTCCCTTAGGCTGCTGTAAAAAAGTTCTGTATAACATCCACCAGCAGCTCACATGCATACATACACAGTTGACTGCATTGAGAATAAACCCCCTACCTGTGCAAGTTTGTGAACTGGAGATCAAAGTGCTTAACACATGCACCACATCACAAGTCTGAGTCAAACAAGACTGCATGCAATCTTATGGTAGATGACATCAGTAGGCCACATAGGAGACAAGAGGTTGGTGACCTGCCTCGACTGGGCATTTGTGCAAACAACAAATCAATGCAAAACCATGCCATTTGTGAACTCAGTGTGGGATACACACTTCCACTTCTATGTATACACAGAGTTGACTGCAGTGAGATCAGAACTCCTACCTATCTAGCATTTATAGATTACAGATCAGAGTACTTAACACATGTGCCACAGCATATGCTTGATTTTCACAGGACTGAAGGTGATCTTATGGTAGATGACATCAGAAGGCCACATGGGGAACAAGATATTGGAGCTCTGCCTCAGCTGGATGCTTGTGCAAGCTCAAAAATAATGGAAACCATGCCATTTGTGAAGTTGGGTTGGGATACACAATGGACACCATGCCATTTGTGAAGTTGGATTGGGATACGCACTTCCACTTCTGTTTACATGCATGCATGCAGTTGACTGCAGTGAAATTAGAATCCCTGCCCATCTATGTTTATAGACTACAGATCAGAGTACTTAACACATGCATCACAACACAAGTTGATCTATGCAGGACTGTAGGTAAACTTATATTACGTGACATAACCAAGCCATGTGCTTGACAACTGCTTGGGAGGCTTGCATAGTCATATTGGCTCATAGTGTCATCTAAGGCTTGTAGCAGATGAATAGTGTTTAGTAGCCTAGTTATGTGACAATACCTGTTTGTCTGTTTTCATTTGTATAAGCTAGCCTGTGAGCACCATTAATTGGCCCTTTCCATGAGGGAGAACACAACATCATATATTACAACTTGGACAGGGTGTGATATATGTGTGTGGAAAACTCAAGGTGACCTAGGGTTGTTGCTCTTGTTGGTGCCATTACTGGTGGTGAAACAAAGGGGTTGCTTATCAGTATATGTACATATACTTAAACTGTGCCCTCAGTTTGCAATGTTTCCACATGTAGTCTTAGGGGAGACATGGTGTCTGAGACTGATATGACACCATACCTCTCAAATGTCTAGATTTTCACATAATGTACAGATATCTGACTCATATTTGTAACGTGTTTCACAAAATATTTTGGTTTTCTGGATCATCTATGGCAAATCATTGAGAAATGAGATCAGTAAATAATGGCAGACCTGTGAATTTCAGACATCATATCCTTCACACAATTCATGGAAATTCAACCCCTGTTAATCTATCACTGTTCTGTTTGTAAGTGCAATATTTGAAAAGTGTCCCAATTTTGGGGCCTTTGTCCCCTCATTATTTGTTGCATTGTCCTGATTTCCTGCTCTAAGACTTTTATATGTATGTAGGGCACTATGGACACACACACACACACACACACACACACACACACACACACACACACACACACACACACACACACACACACACACACACACACACACACATACACACACACACACACATATATATATATATATATATATAGAGAGAGAGAGAGAGAGAGAGGGAGCGAGAGAGAGTGCTCTAGTGTGAGAAGTATCAGATTTGCGCTATGGTTAAACTAAGCATACACTCATGTGCCTTTGCAGCCCATTGCTATCCCTAATCCAGGCCTGGATTTCATGATTGCTAACATCATTGATTGAATGTATACAGTGTGTTTGGTTGGCAGTCAGACAAAATCCTATTTCTTCTTTCACTGTTTCTACACTGCTGCGCTCCGCCCAAACTGCCTAAGTCTTTTCAAAAAGGTTTTAAACATGCAGTAGATCACTCAACTGTGGAATTAAGATAATACAAAGTTGATAACAGTATGGGGCACAGAATGACACTCTGTAAAACACAATATGTTGCTAGTACACATCCAAAACCTATACCTATATCATAATTTGAACCCCCAACATCATTACAGCTTCCTCATACAGGATGACTGTCTTAATCCTTTTGACCACCGATGCAGCTTGCCAGAACAGGGGTCATACATCATTCAACCACCTGAATAACAATGTACACTGCTATACATGAGTTACCTAACACATACAATGTATGATCAAATGTACAGTATTCTCCTGGAATTGTGGCGGGTAATACTTATGACAAACACCCAATTACCATGTGTTTGTTGGCAGCATAGATGAGTTACTGTTGTGCTATTTACAAGGGGACACCCCTGTTTTGGGAGGGTGAAAAACTAACCACATCTACTGTTAGCATACAGACAAGTCTGAAGTCAGATACTGCAATGTGTAGCGTCACTTTCTAACTTCTGTCTTGAATGATGTACCAGTAATCTTCTGCAGTTGGACTGTATGAAGGTTTCATGCATGACGCCTATACCTGTCAACTGTACAGATTTTGACAGAATGTCCAGATTTTGGCATCGTATTTTGGTACATTTTTCATAACATTGCAGTTTTCTGGCAACTTAGTAGTAAATCATAAAAGACTGAAGTTAGAAAATAATGACATCCATTTGAGTTTCAGACCTCATATCCTTCAGAAAAATTCATGCTAATGCAAAACCTGTTATTCTGTCAACTTTCTAAATTTGTAGGGGCAATACTTTAAAATTGCTCTTATTTTGGGGCCTTTGTCCCAGTTCTATTTATGCTTTTGTTCAGAATTCTTGCTCTAAGAGGTTGAGAGGTATGATGAGGCCTACTACTTACAAATTGACACATACTAGTAAAATAGTGTCATTATTCATGTGACACTTAATTTTCTGTTCAACTACACCACTATTTACTTGCATTCTGTACCAAGTTCATGGACACAAAGGGTATGTCATAGTACTCCACAAGACCACAGTTTAGGTTAAAGACCTACCTTGCAAATGCAGTGGTTGTCCCAGCTGTAGTTCAGGGCTGACTCTGTCTGATGCAAGCAGTACACAGCCAATACATGCATAGGCACAGGTTGTGTTAGTTGCCTGGCATTATTTTTAATGTATGTATGTGAGTAGAAGAAAGGTATTAGTCCTTAGCTTCCTAAGTGTTCCGTGAATGTAATATGTGTTGTCTCTTAACCAAAGCAAGAGTATACTGAGCATGCCTACATCTGCCCATGGCGAAACCAGCTAGGGATTTCTCCTCCGAGTCCTCCTGAGACTGTGGAGACCTAGGTGCTGATAGCGGGATGTGTGTCCCTCCCCTTTTCTGATCCTGCTGCAGCTGTTTTCACAGTTTCAGATTGTAGAGCATAGCACATACTGTAAATATTTGTGTACATGTGCGTGGAGTGTACTGCAAGGCTTCACCAGATATATCCAGACACTGGAACGGTGACTTCAGAAGCCCAAATACATGCTCTGTGATGTTCCTAGTTTGTGTGTGTGCCTCATTATGGCATTCTTCCATGGGTGTTTGTGCATTTCTGATGAGTATCATCATTCACGGTTCCAGGGCATAGCCAGCATCACCCAGTAAATGGCCCTGTGTGAAGTCCCTCCTAACAAACATGTGGTACAGCTGTGCTGTGTGCCAGATATGTGAGTTGTGAAACTGCCAGGGTTCCCAGCTCACACATTCAAGATAATCCCCTTGACATTGCACACAACTTGGCAGTTAATGGAGTGGTATCCCTTGCGGTTAGTATAGATTCTATCCTGCTTAGGTGGTGCCTTGATAAATACATGAGTGCAATCTATGGCACCCAGTACGTCAGGGTAGTGCACTACATGGTAGAACTGTGGCATATGGATGGCCCTCTCCTCAGGGGTAAGGTTGAAAAAATATGTGCTCACTAGCATATAGGAGCAAAGCACTCAGGAACTGGTGGAGTATCCTGGGTGCCGATGCCCGTGACACATCAATCATGTCCCCAGTTGGTCTTTGAAAAGCATCTGTAGCTAATATCCTAAGGGCTACACATAGCTTAGTTTCCACTGGGATGGGTTCTCCTTGGTTAGCTCTGGCTCTGAGTAGAAGGTGGCAGATCTTGCGGAGTTCCTGTAATATGTCCCTGCCCACCCTGTAGTGCTCTACAATCTCCAGCTCATGTATCACCTGGAAGGTTACCCTGGGCCTGAACACCCTTCACCTTCTCTGCCTGGGCCTACTGTCAGCAGCAGCATCTAGCATGTACAGATGTAGCAGACCTGCAGCAGCCCCAGGCATTCTACAATCTCCAGCTCATGTAGCACCTGGAAGGTTACCCTGGGCCTGAACACCCTTCTCCTTCTCTGCCTGGGCCTATTGTCATCAGCACCAGCAGCACTGACTTCAGTCTCGAACACATACAGATGTAGCATAGCTGCAGCAGACCCTAGCATATCTCAGTTAAAATTTTCAAATCTCTACTCCAGTGGTTCAGAGTATTGAGCGTAAATCAGAATGTAGGATGTATGCATACTTTTTTACATTTTTTGCGTAAGTCCATCATGTGGGATTGTCTAATTTAGATGGAATTCACCTACTTAGGATATAATTAACATGGTTAAAATGTTCTACTTCAGTGCACAGGCACTCAACAGAGCGCAGCTGTGCATAACTAAGGTAAGGCATCTAAATGTTTTTATTTTCATCCCTGTTGTCATGAAACGTACAGAAAATGGCAATTAATGATACTTACACTTCATTTGTATAAGCTGAGATGTCAGAACAGTATGAGAAAAGTTGGCATACTCTGTACATGATCCCAGGACCACCTCCACTCCAGTCCATTACATAACAAATGGTACCATAGGAATAGTATAGTGAAGTATTGTAAGGGGAAGATATGAGCAGAGCACAGCCCCACTTACAAGGTTTGCACTATGCCCGCCAGTGCTCAGCAATATTGATTGAACGCATCCGATTTCTATTTTTGGATGTCTAGCTCATGTCTGATATATGGGTGGTTTGGTCGCACATGCAAGGTATGCATCACCATAACCATTTGTGCAAAGTGGCGCACTGTGAAAGCATGCACAATACATCCAAAAAAACAACAAAGTTACATGACACATACCGCTGATGTCATCAACATCCATGGGAAACATAAATACAGTGTATGAGCTTAAGCAAAGTGGACAGTAAAGTGGACAGTAAAGTGGACAGTACTACACAGTTCATGCTTTTTGTGATTCAACAAATCCACTGATTGTTGCACTCATTTATAGGTTCATAGGTTCATAGGTTCATACTAGGCTATCTGCCCTAGGGCATTTATAAGCCTAGCCAGAGTGTGTTTGGCTTTCGCCACCCATTTTAAATGAATTTTGCTATGCCCTTTTTCGAGGTTAGTATACTGTGCCTCTGTCTAACAGTGACACAGAAGTGATACCCGGGGTAAACCTACGATCTCCCATCCACTCATCAAGATTCCTCTTGAAGAGAGTCAATGAGGGACTCTGCCTAACCTGGACTGGGATTTTATTCCAGAGTGAAGGGAGCCTCTGGGTTGGCGTACTCTGTACATGATCCCAGGACCACATAACAAATGGTACCATAGGAATAGTATAGTGAAGTATTGTAAGGGGAAGATATGAGCAGAGCACAGCCCCACATACTATCCATGCAAAAAGCATGGAAACTACATGTACAGTAGCCATGTAAGCTGGTCAACAGCATGGGAGCACTACTTCAGACACACAGGGCAGGGTATTATTGTACCTATTGTGACGCGACATGATACTTCTCTTTTCAATGATGTTTCTGTTATTCATATTTAAACTTTTTGCAGCATGTGATGCACTACACAGACATGTGGTTAAAACATTTTTTTAAATGTATACTATTTTGACACCCCTCTGATGCTTTTGGACATCCACAGTGTGTACACCAGCCATTATACGTGCGCTGTTTCTTTTTCATGGCCATTTTGTCCATATATCTGGCGTTTTACATGCCCTTGATTCCGTGTAGACTCCTGTATGTGAAATATTTCTGTATACACTACCAACATGAACATGGAGTCTACTTGGTTCTGTTGAAGGTTGTTGGATTGCTCCACCATGTTGTGTCACTTCATTAGCATAAATTTCCGCTACTTATGCTGAAATTTGCATTCTGCAAAAGTTTCCATTATTGTGCATGAATGCATGTGATTGTATGCCACTACACAGAGTTTACTGAATCTAAAACTCACCATGCTCATGTTTGAATCACACTGCAATGCACACACAGAAAAAAATACCATGTTAGCTTTATTGAATTTGAACCAACATTTTATATATCTGTATTTTAAGACATAAACTTCAATAGAAAAGCAGATAGAAAAAGACGTTCATAAATTAATTTTGGTTAAAGGGCCAGCATCTATGAGGCTGCTTCACTTTTCTGCTGTCTGCTTTTCTTCTTGCACTAGTATTAAGAACCATTGACTTCCTATTTATTTTTTAACTTAACTGAGTTTTTCTGCAGTTTTAATAAAGACATCTGCATTTCCATGTTGCACTACCACAGATTAACAATTTTAACTATTTTTTTTGTTTGTGCTTACATTGTTTCTTGACAATTTTTACATGCTTCACCTATGAATCACCATGTTCCAGTTCGACAATGACTCCGTCTATGAATAGCCATGTTCCAGTTCAACAAAGCATCCACCTCTGAATCCTCAAGCTCTAGTTCGACAATGACTCTGCCTATGAATTGCCATGTTCTAGTTTGACAATGACTCTACCTAAGTATTGCCATGTTCCAATTCGACAGTGATACCACTTATGAATTGCCATGCATCAATTTAACAATGACTCAGCTCACTTAGTTCAACTGGTTAGGAGCTCAACTTGAAGAAAAAATGTAATAAAAGCAACTTTTGCACAAAGGTCAAGTCCCCCCATCACCCTCTGTGTGTGGAAGCAATCTCCCCATACACCCCAACTTAAGCATATCAATTCCACAGTCACTCACATAAATTAAAAAAAAAATTAGGAAAACAAAAAGGAATTAATGCAGGCACATATATAGATATTTCACCAACAGTAATCTGTTTTTGGTCCTCTTTAGGACTTAAATTAACAGGCCGTACCCCAGTTGCCCCACATCCACTATGGGTCTACCAGCTTGTCTCTTACCCCTCTGCACTTACTCCACTATTGCTGGGGATGGTCATGAATCCTAATGGAGTTCTATGTTTTCATACTAGGGGTGTCTCTTTTTCCCCTGCCCACTTCCTGCCCCATATCATGTGTTTATCAATTATGTTTGAAGGTAACTCCCCTCTGAGCCATGCCCCCCCTAAGGGAGCATCATTGATGAATGCCCTTCCACCCAGGACAAGCAGTCCCTCCCTCCCTTCTTGACCCTCAGTTACCTGAACTGTGAATCAAACCCAAGCTGGCTGGATCATATTTAGGGCTTTATCCATATATGTCACCTAAGTGGCCAAAGAATAAACACTTTAATGCATAAACATCAGTAGGCTTTCTGAATAAAATGGATATGCAGCTATTAAACGTGCTGAAAACTGAGCTATACAGGAAGTGATATAACTGTTTTTTGTGATCATGTGATTTAAAATTGTATATTTAAGTAATGTAATGAATGGCCTGAATATGCCACCTGGAGAAGCAAGCATATTAGTGTTTATGCACTGAAGTGTTTTTTTTTTCATGGTTCCTCAGCTTTTTCTTTGTTTTGTTTTGTTATACTTGAGCTTTACCTGGTTAGATTTATTTGCTGCACTCCTTGCTGTTATTCTTACATTTCCATCCTTTATCTTACCTTCTTGTTTTATCCTACTCCTGTGAGACATTTCATACTTTCATTGGCCATTTAGTTTCTTTCGGAATTCCCCATACCTCTTCTCATTCTTTTTTCTCACATCCACATATCTTTTTCCGGACACCTGTTCTTAGTTTTCTTTTTTTCCTTTTCTTTTCCTACGCTTTTGTATATTGCACCCTTTCTTTTCCCTTCCAACCCATACATTTTTGCAGACATTTCCTTTTCACCAGTATCCCTGCTTATTTTCTTCTGATGTCATTTCCTGTTTATGTTAATACCTGCTGGTTTTGCAGCCATCCTCTCTTGTCATTTCCCCATAACTTCTTAGGTTCATAGATGAATATTAGGCTAACTACCCTGAGGTGCCATTTAAACCTAGCCAATAACCATGGGTCAGAATCTAACCCTGTGCCTTGTGTCTATGAGGCGAACAACTTGAACATTATGCCAAACCCACCCACCCCCCATAATGGCAGTTTAGTATGGGTAATTAACCATAGTGTTTTGCGGAAGAAACTGGAGTACCTGGAATAAACCCACACAGCTATGGAGAATAGATGAAACTCTTCACAAACAATGACTGGAAAACAGGACTAAAACCTGTACCATAAACTTGTCAGGTTCAGGTTTAATATTAAGCCACCATGCACGATTCCTTCCATTTTCTACTTGCGTAATCTGTATAATTCTTAGCCTTCCTTTTTCATATGCAGTATTTTTCTAAGGTTGCCCTCCCTTTTTATAACATAATCTTTTTTTTTTCTTCCTACTCCTTACTAATCCATTCCTTCATTTACTGTATTTTTTTCTTCCAGCCCTCAGTTTTCTTCAAAGTTCCCTCTTAGTCCAAGGTGCTCAGTACTAACTTTGAATTTTCCTTTATCTCGTTCATAGATTTGAATTTTCCTTTATTCCTTTCTAGCTTTGAATTTTCCTTTATCTCTTTCCTAGCTTTGAATTTTCCTTTATCCCTGTCCTAGCTTTGGATTTTCCTTTATCCCTTTCCTAGCTTTGAATTTTCCTTTACCCCTTTTCTAGCTTTGGATTTTCCTTTACCCCTTTCCTAGCTTTGGATTTTCCTTTATTCCTTTCTAGCTTTGAATTTTCCTTTATCTCTTTCCTAGCTTTGAATTTTCCTTTATCTCTTTCCTAGCTTTGGATTTTCCTTTATCTCTTTCCTAGCTTTGGATTTTCCTTTATTCCTTTCAACTTTGAATTTTCCTTTATCCCTTTCCTAGCTTTGAATTTTCCTTTACCCCTTTTCTAGCTTTGGATTTTCCTTTACCCCTTTCCTAGCTTTGGATTTTCCTTTATTCCTTTCTAGCTTTGAATTTTCCTTTATCTCTTTCCTAGCTTTGAATTTTCCTTTATCTCTTTCCTAGCTTTGAATTTTCCTTTATCCCTGTCCTAGCTTTGGATTTTACTTTATCCCTTTCTAGCTTTGAATTTTCCTTTATCACTTTCTAGCTTTGAGTTTTCCTTTATCCCTTTCCTAGCTTTGGATTTTCCTTTATCCCTTTCTAGCAGTCCTATTTTCTTTTATCGCCTTCTTTTCTTCTTTCTTACTTCATCTCTTGTACCTCTGCCTTTATCTTGCATTTCTAGCCTTTGATTCCTGAATTCCTTAGCACATATCTCAAATTTGCTGCCTCCCAGCTTTCCTTTTACTGTTCTAGAGGCTGTGCCTATTCTCAGTAACTCTACTTCAAATCTTATGAATCTGCTAGATGGTTTCTCCTGTCCATCACTGGGATATGTCTAATTATATATCCTATCCTTGGAATGGCCATTGGTCTGATGATGTTCACAATACAAATGATAGTTGTTTTCTCTGTCCACTTCCTGAGTGTTATTTCTTTCTCCATCCTTTTGACATGTTTCCCACTTTTAACCTTTTCACATAGTTCCAGCCTAGATACTTCACTCTTGTATTTTTCTGACATTTTCAATCTTCCTTTTTCACGCTGTGCCCTTTCTCTGATCATTAGGATTACTTTCAAGTTTCTTAGTTCCTTCCTTGTTCCCCATAAAGCCAGCAGTAAGTCTTGCAACATTATGATGAAAGGCCTGCCAAAGCATAGAAAACTGCAACATTTCTGGATTTCAGTTTTAAGATTTGCTTCATTTGTTCTCTTCAGGCCAGAGGATTGATGCATTTTATATTCTTATAAATGTTCTGGTGTTTGAGGAAGTCGGGAGTGTTAAAGAAGTATGTAAGAGTGGTACAGGATATGTATGAGGGTAGTGTGACAGCGGTGAGGTCTGCGGTGGGAGTGATGGATGCATTTAAGGTGGAGGTGGGATTACATCAAGGATCAGCTCTGAGCCCTTTCTTATTTGCAATGGTGATGGACAGGTTGACAGACGAGATCAGACAGGAGTTCCCATGGACTATGATGTTTGCAGATGACATTGTGATCTGTAGTGAGAGTAGGGAACAGGTGGAGGAGACCCTGTAGAGGTGGATATGTGCTCTAGAAAGAAGAAGAATGAAGGTCAGCAGGACTAAGACAGAATATATGTGTGTGAATGAGAGGGAGGATAGAGAAATGGTGAGGATGCAGGGAGCAGAGGTGTTGAAGGTGGATGAGTTTAAGTACTTGGGATCAACAGTTCAGAGTAATGGTGAGTGTGGAAGAGAGGTGAAGAAGAGAGTACAGGCAGGATGGAGTGGGTGGAGAAGAGTGTCAGGAGTGATTTGTGACAGATGAGTACCAGTAAGAGTGAAAGGGAAGGTCTACAAGAGGGTAGTGAGACCAGCTATGTTATATGGGTTGGAGATAGTGGCACTGACAAAAAGGCAGGAGTCAGAGCTTGACGTGGCAGAGTTGAAGATGTTAAAAGTTTAGCACTGGGTGTGACGAGGATAGACAGGATTAGGAATAAGTATATTAGAGGGTCAGCCCAGGTTGGAAGGTTTGGAGACAAAGCCAGAGAGGCAAGATTATGTTGGTTTGGACATGTGCTGAGGAGGGATGCAGAGTATATTGGGAAAAAGATGCTAAGAATGAAGCTGCCAGGTAACAGGAAAAGAGGAAGGCCTAAGATAAGGTTTATGGATGTGGTGAGAGAGGACATGCAGGTGGTTGGAGTGACAGAGCAAGATGCAGAGGACAGGAAGAAATGGAGACAGCTGATCTGCTGTGGCGACCACTAACGGGAGCAGCCAAAAGAAGAAGATAAATGTTCTGGTGTGGCGCTTGTGTCAGAGTTTATTTGGGATATGAAATTTAAATGGCTGGGCTGGTAAAGATATTCTGCTGTGTAGTTTGTTTAACTAGCACCATCTGTTACAATGGGCACCTTAAATATTGTTAGACTCGAAACAATGCTGGGAGATCACTTTGCTTTGGTTTGTTATTGTTAAAGATTATGGCAACTTTTTTGTCCTTTTGGAGGGATATTGAATAATGTTGAGAGACTGTTTTCCCAAAATCTTACAAGTGAGAATTTTTGTTTATAATGTATTGTTCCTGGAACAACAAGTGTAAAGTCATCCAAACTTCTGTCAGTCTGTTTTACTTTGTTTACTGAAGGGGAATACAGCTTTCTGCATTTAGTGACATGCTGCAAATTGATGAATTTTGTAGTGACCAAAACTTCTAGGATAATCCTATTGAAAATGTATGCTAATGGGTATTTTGACTTTCTATCACTTTTACTTGTGTATTGGACGTTGCTAGCCCTGTCTGAAATACGCATACTTTGGGTCATTGTATCTGTACATATTGTAATCACTGCATTTAGATGCACATGTATCGATACTCCATTTTACTGCTGGTCTTTCAGACATGTTTGACGTTAGGGTTGTTTTAGTTGTGCTTGTTACAACTGTTTAATTTGTAACACAGTTTTATGATTTGTTTCTACTATTCGCTAAAGCTGTTTCCTAATCCTTCTCTCCTTCAGATGGGTATAGAACAATTGCTAATTTAAATGCCGAGACATCCACCACTTTGTTATTACTTCCTTTTGTTATAAGTAACACAGACCGTAACAAGTGTGGTATGAATAGGGATGTCCTCTCCCTCCCAAACTCCGAAATAAGAAAATGTTTGTGTTTCTTATAATGCTTTGATTATTTAAATCTCTCAATATTTCTTGTAATTTTCTTTTAAAAATTGTCTAGTACTCAACATGACCAAAAATATGCCTGCAGTCACCTCTTAATTCCCGTTTATATTTCTGCCACATCCGCTTTCATATTGAAAAAATTCTACCTATTTTTCTGGTATTTAAAAATATTTGTGTAAACACTTCATGGTAAATATTTTAATTTTTCAGGACTCAGTTGCAAATTTAAGCAATAAATGTCCCCCTATCACAGAACTTTTGACTTATTTCTGTTTATTTTTTACATCCTAGTTTAAATTTCAGTAAAACTTCTTAATTCATTATATTCAATGTCTTATATTTTGCAGAAATTTAATTTTCTTCCCAACTATTGTCTTATTGGATATCCATTATCTATTTCACCATATCTTGCCAATTCTCTGATAATATTTCATCTGTGTATAAAACTTCATTGGCATCTGTCTTTGTAGCTACTGTTTAAGAGCTCCAAAGTTTTAACCATTATGATATTATGATATTTACATTATAGAGTCCTAAGCATTTCTAAAGACTGAAGGATCACAGCAGGGAAAACACCTGAATAAATATAACTATAGATAGTGCTTCTCTTACATTGCGCCACATTGTGTCAGTTCACAGTGCATTACGACAATTGTATGCATTGCCTGAAATTGTGGTGAGTAAGAGGCCAAATGTATTATGGGCCGAGTCTCAGTTATAGCTACATATTCCCCAGGATTCATGAAGCTCGGCACAAGTCCGGCGTAAGGCTTGCACCGGCCGTGTGGCGTAGATGTGGAGTAGTCATGCCATATGCATATTAATGAAGGCACACAGCTACCACAGCCATGTGCATAGGAAATGTGCGCGAGTGTAAGGGGCGTATCAAAGTGTCACAGGGAGGCGTGTCAATGTCGGCTTTTGAGAAGCAACCTAAACTGCTGAATATCATATTCCGCCAGCAATAGTAATCATACCTATCAGTGTCCGTGGAGACTGAAACGTATGCAAAGCAGAGTCCCTGAGAACAGAAAATGAAGACTCAAACACAAATGCACAGTAGGGAATAACGGGTCCCTACCCATGAACAAATGACAGGAAAACTGTGTGCCTGTAGTCCAACGTAGTGTTGATAGCTATACCATGTGGAAGTGAGACGTATCAGATGTTAGCGCGCCACCAGTAGATACATCCAGTCCAAAAGAGAGGGTCACCAGCCGACCCATAATATGAGTGAGGGAACATAGCTGTGCAGATGTGTCCATAACAAAATACACGATGAGAAATGTAGATATAGGTAGTGACCGTATGTCTGAATCATATCCCACAAGCCATGTAATAGTCACATACAAAAGGTATGTCTGTATTTCACATACCAAATGTGATAGGAAATAGCATACACATGTAAACGAAACAGAAGGAGCATATAAATGAGCCATAACAACACGGACACATGTAGGCCAAAAGGAACAGTATGATCCATACCGTCGACCAAGATTACCACTTGTCCCACTTTGCGAGCAACAGTCCCTCTGTGGGCAGATGTGTCCTGACACAAACATGTAAAACTGGCAAATGTCCAGAGAATATAGGACATAATTCCTCCGTAGACGTCATGCAATAGTTGCATTAAACATATTTCACTGGACGTATAATACATAAATGTCATAACAGAATAAGACACCGAAATGCTACAAGAATAAGCTTAGATATAGGCAAGAATTGTAAGTTCTATCTGCCGAACTGACTGTGGGTATGTGTCGGCCTGTAAAATATGCTGTGTTCACTGCAACTGTCACAGTAGGGTTGCCACCCTTACAAATGGCCAAAGTGGGACATGTTTGGTACAGACATCAGACTGTACAGGCTGACACATACCCATGGCCAGTACAAAGGACAGAACATAACTGTTTTGCCTACAGAAAAGCGTATTCCTGTAGCATTTTAGTTGCTTATTCTGTTTCTCATAACAGTCAGGTATTTCAGATACAGAATTAACTGTTTAATGCAACTATCACATAAAATATAAGAAATATGTTTGTCCTAAAATCTCAGGACATTTGCCAAGTTGACAATTACATGTCAGGACACAACTGCCCACAGAGGGACTGTCCCTCACAAAGTGGGACAGGCGGTAACCCTATGTCACACAGTGGCCAATTGAAAAGGTGGAAGCACAACCGTTGACTGTGGGGAGGCAATGTCCACAACAGTCGGACATGTGTAAGGAATAGCTTGGACATAGGAAAAGGTGCCATCCTACCAATGAGTAGAACAAGCTGGCAAAATCCAGAAAGCAGCTGTATAATCCGAACGTGTATGTGACACAGTCGAACGGGTAGTACCCGGATACACCAACCAAGTAATGAAAGTGAAGTAAGGGCATGTACCTATGTGCATGAGGTATAACATGTGGAAAGCAAATAGTCCACACAACCATAAAGATACCTGACACATGTAGGGTAGTCAATGTGTAACTCTGGTCGTGTCATGGGCCAACAACCAAAGTAGTGCTCTATGGGGTGTGAGTAATTCGTGTGTGAGCGGTGTGTGTTTAATGGTAAATTCCTCAAAGGCGATACTTGTGTCATATGCAGAAAAGGTGAACCGGAGCTGTATGAGGGGGCAGCGGGTGAAGTGGAAAGAAACACAATCTCATGTAGAAACAGCTGCAAGACAAGCAGACAGGCCATAGTGTAGAACACAATCCCACAAACATATGAATATGGAAATATGCGAGACAAATGTATAGATACAGCACCGTCACATACCCACAGATGGGTCCTGATGAAACTGGCCATAACAAATGCAACACACCTGGATGCATAATAGCCTACCCAGCATACCCTCCACAACACACAACCTGCTACCATACCAGAACGTCCACCAAATCGAGCCGTACTTGGTCCACTGGTTTGTTGCAGAAACAGCTACACACAGTGACCCCTATGCATATGTAGTAGGTATTGTCACCCTAGGCAGTGTCAGGATTGCAAACCATGTATCCACTGCAGGTAAAACCCTCTGCAAGTTTTCGTGCAGCCACAAAAATATTCGTTATCTAACTTCTTTTGGTTTTGACCAATTTTTGGGATATCCCTCACGGGATGACCAACTTGTGTAAATAGTAGAATGGGTATGACAACATGATGTCCAATCCAGTAGATATCTGGACACAAGTCAGAATGTGCAGTGGAGGTCCATGACACTGTCCGGCCCTAAGTGGGCATGCATAACCTACCACCCAGGATAAAATACCTTCCCATGATGCGTGTGTCCAGACACAAATAGGAGGGAGAATATAATGCACACATTTGCAAAGTGGAAAATGGCATGAGGGCGAGGAAGACACTACGTAAACAGGTCAACCCTGATCAAGTGTGAGGGACACTGACTGTGTGCAGTCATGACTGACCATACCTGTCAACCTGTGTGAGCAAGATATCTGGACAGAGCCATGAATATAAGTGAGACAAAGGTCCAAAATCAGGGACAATCTGTAAGCATATCTCTTAGAAACATAGAATTTGATAGAATAACAGTTTGCACATTGGCATTAATGTCTGGAGTATGAAGTCTGAAACCCAACTGTCTGTCAGCATGTTCCGACTGCAGTCTTTAATGCTGAGCTACTGCTGTGCCAGAACACAACAGCGTATTACAGAGGTCCGTGCCATACCACTCAACTGTCTGGATATTCGCAGAATGGCTAGGGTCACCACCTGTCCCACTTTGCGGGTAACAATCCCTCTGTAGGCAGTTGTGTCCTGTGAAAAATATCAAGACATAGCAAATGTCCTGAGAGTTTATTTCCTAATTTACTTTAATAGTCACATAAAACGGTTATTTTATATATGAATCCTCAATATGTTATGTGAAGTAGCATAAGCAATTCAAATGTTAGTAGAATAAGCTATTATATGTACAAAAAAGGTTAAAGTTCAGTACTATGCATGGCTGTAGGTATGTTTTGTCCTGGAAAATCTGACATCTCTACAGAACATGTCCCACTTTGGGCAGTCAAAAAGGTGGCAACCCTAAGAATGACCACAGGTTCGCCCCATAGTGCTGGTGTGTGCCTCTGACAATCTGCACCAGTGTGGTAAATAGCTGAGGATTGACGTCACTAAATAATGAGAAATATCCTGAGTATAAGACTCCACAACCTGCAGAAAAGTCATGCTAATGCAAAACCTAGCATTCTATCAATGTTCTAAGCTTGTAAGAGCAATCGTTAAAATGTGTCCCTAATTGTCCCCCCATAGTGTAGGTTTTGCACAGGTTCGGTGCTCTAAGAGGTTGAGAGGTATGGTCCGTACATATTTACAGGAACAGCCCTTCACACTTGAGTAATGTACAACTGCATACCTGTAGTCACTTCATGTCCAAAAATAATAATCTCCGTATGACTGTATACAGGTAATAGTCAAATGTGAATGGGAACACCCCTCACCATGGAGTATGGACTGTAACAACCACACCCATAATATGTAATGCCAACATAATAAGCTGCTGACAGGTGGCCAAACACCTGTGTCTATAAACACAGGTAAAACTTCAAAATAGGGAGATAATCCCTGTCCATATGCTTCGTCTGACATTTCACCTTGGCCAGGGAAGTTCCGTTCACAAGGTGGATAAGCCGAAACCCAGATCACTACATGAACACCCTGACAATCAAAGACCTGTATGTGGCTGCACTATATGCCTTGGTGTTCTGCATATCCTCGGAGTGATTAACAATGCAGCCGGAGTCCATAGCAGTAGGCAATAGGGAATGTGTAATATGTAGTACCGCCTTTTTCCCAGCAGGAGAATGGATGCCTGTGTCGTAGGTGAAGTGTTGAGGCGTATTTTGATGTAGCTAAGTACTATAGGTATGCATATCAATGAGGGAGAACACCAATAGAATAGTGGTTCCGGTATCCGGCCAACATGAATGCAGTCCCGGTTGACCTACGATCACTGCACATATAACTTGAAAGTGTAATGAAAGCGTTCGTGCAGTACACACATTTAAATATGTAAAGGTGAACGTGTGTTTCGCAGTAGTCCGTAAACTGGAATACAGATATGTAACTGTTACGGTCAGAATTATGAAAGTTCATGGAAGCACAATTATCTATGAAACATATGTAACCCACAATAAGGATATGCAAGTGTGCCTGCGTGTGTGTAATCCGCTCACAGAATAGAAAATGAATGGTGTTTTCCCCACGTTCTATGTACATGGCTCATACCTGTTAAACCTGTAAAGTATGAAACCGGACAAAGCCATAACAACAACTGGTACAAATAGGAACAATCCCCAGATATTGCCCTAACAAACATAGAAAGTGGATAGAATAACAGGTGTGTCACTAGCATGGATTCTCTGAAAGGGTATGAAGTCGTAACCTGAAATGTTTGTCATTATTTACCAATGTCAGTCTTTAATGATATGCCACTAACTTGCCAGATAGACACAAGGTTATGAAAAACAGACCAAAGATAAGAGGCAAACAGCTGTACATGCAGCGGAAATCTGTACATTTGAAAGGTATGATATGGAGATATATATGCACATATATCCACAGACACAATCCAACGCAAATTACGAGATGAGAAATGTACAGACATATGTATATATGTACATATATATATATATATATATATATATCTATATACACACACGATACATGAATAGATATATACACAACAAACATATGTCCCTGTACATATAACACATGTACATAAATAGGTCACGGTATAGCTAATATGGATAGATAGACAGACATGCATGAAAGGAGAATACACCGATGGTTTCCAAACCATTGCCCAGAAAGTACCAGTGTGACAGGGCCTGCAAGTTCTACACATTAAACATGAATATAGGTGTCCTTTGCAGGACCCCAAAAATTGATCCTGTATGAAATGTGAACAGTCATTGATGCAAAAGAAGTCACACCTGCAACTACGATATAGGTGTACATGCAACAGTAGCAGGTGCAAGGGTAATAACACATGGGTCGATTGAATGTATGACGTACAAGCTGATATCCGCAGAGTGGGGAGTACTCAGAAGTGTCCTCACACTTTATTATTGCTCACATTAAACATGTTTAATGGGTACTGTGGAGGTGTGTCAGGTATTGGAATCATGGGCATGCAGAATTGGGCCAAGGTGTTGGTTGGCACAGATCTATTAGGTACGCCCCATGGGAGTGATCAGTATACCTATGTGGGTATAGCACACGCCTACATTCTCCAAAAAGGCGCAACCCATCTACTGGATATTGTGTAAACCATTGGGGAAAGACGTAGGGACCTATATCAGTGTCATGTAGGTGATTATCATGGATGGACACGCGTACGACCAAGATGGTAACCATACCTGCCAGAATGTCAGAATAAGACAGCTGGACTAAGGCATAGTACACGACAGACAAATAGGGACTATATTAAATATACCTCAGACAAAGTCAGACCGTTGATAGAATAATTGCGTAGTCAGGAATACGAATGTTATGAGAGTTAGTAATCATGAAATAGAAATGTCAGTCATGATTACCTAACCGCACAGTCCGTCATGGCTTGCCAGCAATCTACCAGAAAGGCACATTATCATGACAAATGTAACAGAATCATAGGTCAAACCCCAGGGCATATACCCATAATGTGTACAGGTGAGAGGTATGAAGGTAACCCGCCCTAATGAAATGTACAGAACTAGTGATACTAGGTGGACAGGTGAGAAGAAAGACATCAGGACAAATGACAAAACATGTACAAGTCATAAGCATGTTTGTCCACAAATGTGAATTATAATGTATGGCCTGTGAAAGTCAATGTGGAAGGTTAATAGACTCAAAAGACATGTGTCCCACAGGGTGTCATGCAGTGTCACCGATACAGTGTCCAGTCCCCCATACACGTACGTGAGCTCTGCCACTGATGGAAAGCACAAATACTGGCGTACACATAAGGTACATGATGGAATAATTAGTGTGGATAAGCACCTGTTGGCCTGTGTGAGGAATATAACTCAGTGGGTGGGTGTGTCCTGCAATAGGAATGTAATGGTAACTAGCCTGTGATGGCGCCATGTATTGTGTGTATTGGCATAAGGAAATTGATGCCCAGTATCAGAAACATACCTCACAACTGTACGAATGTGCAGATGTATGCCTCATGTGTGGTGTGTACCTCTCACAATCTGTACCTGTCTGCCAAATACCTGAGAACTGACGTCATTACATAATGATAAACATATGTGTTTAAGACCCCAAATCCCTCAGAAAGGTCATACTAATGCAAAACCTATAATACTGTCAACTATCTAAGTTTGTAAGAGCAATATGTAGAATCTGCCCCTATCTGTCCCCCCATCATGTTAGTCTTTGTACAGATGTTTTGCACTAGGAGGTTGATAGGTATGATCAGAAACAGATACATGTCTGAGGAAACAGCATTATTGACTGCAAGATAACTCAGAAGGTATGAAAAGTGCTGCAGTAGGAAGTTCATCTGCAGGTATGTGCTGACATGTCAAATGACACAGCAGTCTACAGGAAGTACCTATAGGGCTGTCACCTTTACCAATGATGACAGTGGGACATACCCACAGCCATGCATACACCACAAATAGACATAGCACACAGCAAAGCCTAGGCCATGATATATGAAGCCTCCGGCGTGTATGGATTGAGTGAGAGTACAGCAAGGAAAGATGACTGCCAGGCTATTCAACAAACACCCGCAGGGGCGTGCAAGACCGCCCGTAACACGAACATTGCACGGACAATGTTTGGATTTGCAGCATACCACATTTGTATGTGTAAGCTATGCAAATGATGTAATTGCGATACATAAAACAGTAAGCTATCCGTGCAGGAGCAGAGTTATGTGCAGAAATGTACCCGGATGTTATGCGACTAACGTTTTGCACATTGCTAAACGGAGCAATGACAGCTGCAAATACAGTATGAATACAGTCGAAGAAGCATGGCAATGTCCAAGTCCAAGGCCAGTGGTGGCTTTGTCCATTGGATATCAATGAACCAGTTGTTGTCCTCCCCCAATCCCTGGTGTGGAAGCGTAGGGCAGCGCCACGAGAACGCGCTGCACTTCAAAACAAGACATATGGATAATATACATACAAAATGTAGGTTTAGCTAGATGTTAGTACGCCGTGCCGATGAATGGCAAGCTGGAGACAACATGGCTACTGCATACTGGTACCTATGTGTGGAAGCACTCTGTCAGAGATGTAACAAAGCATTTGTAGGCAATGTGAGGCAAGTGAGGCTGAGGATAGTGAATCACAACATGTCATGCCATATGGGCCAAGCCTCTACAGTGTAGTGTAGGTTAAGGGGACTATTAGAGTAGAAGATAGGTGACAACAGGAGTGTGTATGTACAAAACACTGTAACCTCACCGGAGCAGTGTCACATGTGTGCTGTCAGTACTCAGTGGAAGAGGCGTGTCATGAGCTATCCTACAGAACATCAGGAGACTGACGGCGTACGTCGTGAATACCACCGATATGACCTGCAAACCTGCCCACAGTGTGTCTGCGCCCGTGTGTGCCAGTAAGCCCGTGTAAGCATGTGTGCGCAAGTGTTAGCCCGTGTGCGCATGTGGAAGAACGAGTAAGCTAGTGTACGAATGGTGAAGCCCTTGTAATGTCATGTATGCATTTGTAAGCAGGTATACATGTGTACTACACACATCATACACGTACTGCACACACAGACACACATGCTGCCAATACTACACACATCAGTGAAATGGCACATGGATGGAGACTACATAATCAGAGGTAACAGTGCTGTAAACTATGCCACAGTGATGGTCATAGCTGCAATGCATCATGCCTGCTGAAGTACACCTGGAAGTAACACACTGTATGTTAACAGCATGCTAACATCAATACAGTGGAATAAAGCCACTGTGTGCAGCAGCGCCAGGTTAGTCAGATCCTGCATCAATGTTACACAACACAGGTGGTAGCACAGGTGACATCATATGCACAGGGTGTGGTGTTAACATGTCCAGAGCTGTCATAGAGCCATCCAATGTACACGTATGTGTGTGTGTGTGAGGGACAATGGTTATTTCATGGCCCAATGGTGGTGCAATGGGTGTGTGTATGTGATAGCCGTAGCTGTTTGTGGTAAGTGTGTGTGTCTGCATATACACAGGTGCAGCATGTGTCAGCCATATACAGGAGGTTGTGGGACAGTCGCAGACCATACCTGCCAGGCTGTATAGATCCCCATTACTGGCCATGGACACCCTTCCATGCATCCAACACAACCCAGTCCTGCACCTGTCAATGTCTACACATACAGTCCTGGGAGCTGTACCACAACCTGTGGATAAATGTGCGTCTGTAATGTTAACCTGGGATGCATAGAATTGACAGTTACTAGAGACGGATATGAGCCATACTCACACTCCAGTGTAATAACCACTGCTGACTGTTGCCGGGATCTGCATACGACCAGTCAAAGGTGCTGCACTAACATTGTTTCCAATGCCCGTGTAATACCCAGCAACACAATAACCGGTCACTACACATGTATAACCCACGATCACTACAGCACACAGTATGTGCACTATCACAGAGCCATAGCAGATGTACATACATCCAAGGTGCTCACGTACAGACAATGCAGCATAGTCAAGAATGATAATCCCAACATACATATCTATATACAATATATATATATATCTATATATATATATATATATATATATATATATATATATACACACACATATATATATATATATATATATATATATATATATATACATACAGATATCTCTCTCTCGCTCTCTCTCTCTCTCTCTCTATATATATATATAGACATATATATATATATATATATATATATATATATATATATATATATATGTAGATAGATACATACACACACACACATATGTAGATAGATACATATACACACACATACACACACATACACACGTGGCAGGGTTGGGAGCAGACATAAACGTTAGCACTGTACCACATGACAGCATTACGCAGTTACAAAATGTGCTACCGTGATCAGTGGATCACATGATTCACACAGGCACACGTCTAGCCTGCAGACAGCAGCATCAAAGGCAAAGACGCTGCACGGATGTTATGGAGAGTGAATACTGTCAAAGCAATGTACTGCTGTCAGGCAGCTGGAAACACACACACACACACACACACACACACACACACACACACACTTGGTAGGGCTGGGAGTCGAACATACACCTAACTACCCTAACAAACTACAGCATGACGCATTTAGAGAACACGCTACCGACATTACAAAGCACAGCAGTCCCAGAGGTAGACATCTAGATGTGTATCATCATCCGCAAAGGGAAAGACGTCAGTAGCAAACTGCTGTGTTGTGCGGCGTCTAAAAGCAAGACTGAGTTCCCAGGCGGATGGGAGCATGCGCGCAAACACACACACACACACACACACACACACACACACACACTTGGCAGGGCTGGGAGTCGAACATACACCTAACTACCCTAACACACTACAGCATGACGCATTTACAGAACGCACTACCGAGATTATTGAACACAGCACTCCCAGAGGCATACTTCTAGGTGGGTGACATCATCCGCAAAGGCAAAGACGCCGATAGGGAATGTATGTGGTGTGAGACATCTAAAAGCATTACTGTGTCCCCAGGCAGCTGGAAACACACAGACACACACCCCTGACACACACACACACACACACACACACACACACACATACACACACACTTGACAGGACTGGGAATCGAACATACACCTAACTACCTTATCACACTACAGCATTACGCATTTACAGAATGCGCTACCGAGATTACCGAGCACAGCACACCCAGAGGCATACTTCTAGGTAGGTGACATCATCTGCAAAGGCAAGGATGCCAATAGGGAATGTATAGAGAGTGAGCAGTCTGAAAGCATATTACTGTCCCAAGGTAGACGTAGACAAACACATGGCAGTGGTGTGATCAGGGCAACCAAATATCTATGGAGCACTACAACAACACTACATAGATACGGGACGCGCCACAAACAGTACACCCTTCAAGACAGCAACCAGTGTGTTCAATGTAGGCATCCATTGTGACATTGAAAATGGACATCTGTTGCCTGGATGACCACCATCGCTATACAGGATGTCAATGGCCATGCCCACACGCTTAGTATCACACATCTGTTTGGAATGTACTGTGTGTCCATCTACACAATGGCGTACTGGGCATGCCCACATACTTAGCATTTTCAAAGGGCCATCTTGCATGCACACAGATTCTAAACACGGAAGGGTGCAGTTTGGCATGTACTGTGTGTCCATCTACACAACGGCGTACTTTGCATGCTCACAAACTTAGCAGTTGCAAAGGGCCATCTTGCATGCATGCACACAGATTCTAAACATGGAAGTGCGCTGTTTGGAATGTACTGTGTGTCCATCTACACAACGGCGTACTGGGCATGCTCACACACTTAGCAGTTGCAAAGGGCCATCTTGCATGCACACGGATTCTAAACATGGAAGGGCACAGTATGGTATTACTGTCCCCACGTACATGAAGGCCACTCACATGTATTGACTAGTACACACTCAGGAGCTATCACAGATGTCTCAGGTGCATATCACAGAGGTACACACCACAATCTACAATGTAGCCCTCCGACATCACCATGTCATTGGACCAGCAATACACAGCCATACATTAACACAACACTGTGTGACTCATGACCAGTGGACTGTACATAGGTCTACAGCAACTGTGCAGACTACACATGTACCAACAGGGTTCCATCATGTGTTATGCATTGCAATGATACCACTGTACATAACCAGGTCGGCTCTACACATACCAGGGGCCCTGGGTCTTACACAGCTGTGACAGATGACTGTCGCTGTACACCAACGAACACACATGCTTGGCTATGTCATACATGTAATTGCAGTGGATATGTGCATGGACCACACACACAACACATATGTACATATCATAGCTTTTGCTGTCCTCCATGCAGACAAGTGGCTACAGCAATCATACACACACAAATGGAAGGTGGGTCCATGGCTGTTGAATGCTAACAGTACATGAGGCAGCAATGTTGACCGAGGACACATTCCCTCTGTACTAGTTACCCATGGCACCCATCATATCATAAAACAGTCCATGTGTTATGTATGTCAACACACATGTCCACCAATTGCAATGCATACAAACATGGCTACATGACAGACATGTAGGACCAACACACATGTACAATCTGTAGTGTGCATGCAGCTACCATGCATGTGCAGTAGCTGATGTAAGTAACTCATCTGTGCCTAACTACAACATGCAGTTGCAATGCAGCCCCATCATTGACACCTGTATATGGTGACATACTGACAGTACGGTAGGATGTACAGCAGGTATGGATGGATGTGTGTACATAAAGAGGTGATCCACCTGTGTAGATGGATGATTGCTGGGGACGGCTCACAGGTGTGTCACATGCCATCCTACCATTACATGTGCAAACAGTACGCTATGTTACCGTTACTTGACGGTGGAGACATAGAACCTACACGGCAGTCAGGTGTTACCGACAGTACGTCACTTGACAACTGTAACACTTACATCCTCCCATGTGCATATAGCAGCACAATTGCCGAAGGTAGCATTGGTACACATAATGCGGCCAATACTGCTGCATGTCTGTCAGACGTGTCATCATTTAGCAGGTGTATCATTCACAGTGCTGCCATGTGTGACTGCTTGTGTGACCATATATGCCACATATAGTGGGGAATACATCCCAATTGTTACACACCCCTGTACACTGTTGTAGAGATCTGTACATACTGCAGTGTGGAAAGCATGACGTAGGCAGGTGTGGTGTGTGTATCACACACATCAGCTATCCATATGTGTATGACATGTGTGGTCTCCACAGTGTGTGTATGTAAGTATATATGGCTGTCTGGTGCATGGAGTGAGGGTGTATGCTATCCTACAGAACACACAGGATCCCTAACCCCTCATGGTGATGCAGTCCATTGCCCTGTTGATGCCATCGGTCTCAGCCGCACTGGCTACCTGTACATGTTCTTTCTCAGTGTCACGTCGTGTGGGTTCACAGTACTGTGACGGTGATGACCACATAGGCATAGGTCATCATCTCAACACTATGGGATGTGCGTTATAGTGTTGTTGACCCCGTGAGTGTGAGCATATTCCTGTAATGTGATAGGGTATTACTGCTACACAGTGAAGCCTCATGCTATCAAGTGGCCTCTAACATTATCATTGGCCAGACCACTGAGTACAACCCCTGCACCATGTCAACATACCTGTGATGTGACCTGGTATGGATGTCACATCTCTAGCCACTGTAGCCTATTGCACTGCCCACATGCTTCTGGATCAGTATATGTGTGGACATCTGTGTTGTGTTAGACTTTCCAACAGTCAGGCTGGGGTTACGTATAGCATGCTGATACTGCCATATGTGCCTGTGAGTACTCCACAGTTACACATGGGAGACTGCAAACAGTGCTACCTGTAGGCACATGCAAGTAGACCATAAGAAGGGAACCAGGGCATCATTGCCAACATGCTGTTACTGTTTTTACCGAGACACATACTGTGAACATATAACAATGCATGCTAAACCTGTACTACATGGTATGTCTGGTGCATGTCAACAGTACACAACTAATGTAATATATATATATATCTCTCACTATTCGCACACAACTAATGTAATATACACTTCTCTCATTATTCTTACACAACTAATGTAATATACACTTCTCACTATTCTGTTCACCCTGTGCATCAGACCATTTGAGCATGTCCCTGCACCAATTGTGTGGATGACAGGGATGCGGCACAGGCTTCATCATATGCACAGGGTGATAATGTTTGCCAGGGGCATAGGCTGCACCAATGGATGACATCTTGTGTGTGGGTAAGGGTCAGTGATATGACTGGACATGTCTGTTCAGTATGCATGTGGGTGTTGTGGTGCCCTACAGATGTCTTTGCTGTGTGCGTGTATGTGTGCGCACAGTATTGCCTTTTCTGAGGCCTACACGGGGTATTATTGACAGCTCCAGATTCTACAGATCAGGTTGTACAGCTCACTGTGTCCGGACACGGCAACGTGACCTGTGCCTGCCAGGGGTTGCACGGGCACTACCAGGCAGAATTACAGCTTGGCTACTGTCCAACGACACATGTCCACTGGAACCGTGTCCCCACTGGGAACATCCAGGGTGACGTCCACATGGCCTGCTGTGTCCTGGTGTGGACAGCACAGCACCAGCTGCACTGCTACTGCTACCAGCACTATGGGAGTGGGCATGTGAGGTGGCACGCTCACATTGACCTGCACTAGGTGGTGTAGCTGGCCTATGTCCACGTGGCCTATGCCTCACTCCTACCAGATGTTCCAGCACAGACAGCTCACGTTCGCAGATTGCCATGCCACAGTCAAGGATTCCGACCATGTCACCCAATCGCCTGTCCAGAACATCAGCAATCTGCTGTTGAGCATTTGCCAATGCCTGGATGTTGTCATTTAGGTTATGGATAGCAGACCTCTGCAGCCTCTGCCCTTCTCTGTTCTGCCATTCAGCACATGCCTGTGCCACCATTACAGTCTGGAACATGCGTCTGGTGATACCAGCTGCTGCGCTCTGTCCTGCAGGTGCATGCCTGCCAGAGGTCTTCCTACGAGCAGCACCAGCCACATGCCTGTGTGGCACATCTGCAGTCATTACACTGACACCATGGTGTGTAGACACACCTTCTGTAGCCACCACATGTTCCTGTTCCACGCTAACAGATGCTGACTGTCCTTCCTCTATGGCCACTGGTGATGCGGTATGTGTTGGCAGCAGAACTGTGTGCGGGGAAGAGGGGGACATAGCTGGGATGGCAACCTTTGGCACAGATTCAGCCCCTGACAACCCTGCCTGTACCTCATGCATATGTTCATCACTGCTAGTATCTGTGGGGACACTAACATCAGATGGACCGCAGGAGGGTAACCACCTACATCACCTGTGAATGCAAAGAAAGACTATAAATTACAATAGACACACAGACACAAACACACACACACACACACACACACACACACACACACACACACACACACACACACACACACACACACAGACACACACACACACACAGACACACACACACAGACACACACACAGACAGACACACACAGACACACCATGCATGTGATTTGACAGATGGCATGCAGCATGCCTGTGATACAGCAGAGGGCATGCAGCTCAGACATTAATAGTGTTAGTAAGCATACCTCCCTGGGGTTTACACTACAGCAAGCAGGTGTTATATCAGTAGCTATGCAGTTCACACAATCATGGTAGTATGCATGCATCCCCGTGTTACACCATGTGGACCAGAACAAGATAACAGTACACATGGCTGACGTGACCTTGACATGTAATCCGCTGATGTGTGCATTAACATGCATACATTTCTGACACAATGGTGTCCTGACACATGTACAGCATCGTAATGGGCATTGCGGTGTTGTCTGTATGCCCTAAAGATAGAATGCATATTTAGTAAATGTGCATGAGCATGGAAGGGTAGTGTGAGCCGTCTACATTGCTATACAGTGTGAAGTACAGACACTGTGCCATTGCATGGCATTATGAGGCATCTATATTGCTGTACAATGCATAATATGTACACATTGCATAGCCATAACTGCATGCATACCCATGACATAACTGTGGATTGTGACCCACGATGCTGAGGTGTATACACACAAAACCATGCTGTGTCAAGTGACAGGTCACTGGAGGACCTACAGATGACACCGCTGCACAACAACTACAGTGTCTTAGCTGCCTGGCAACCATGTCCACACATAGCGGACATGTCAATTCACCATTTCCCACATGACATTGATGTACCACACACACGAGGTGCACAGCTAATGTTGATGTCCTACAGCAGCAAGGGAAATGTACAGTATCTGTGGCCTGATATGGTGTCAATGTCTGTGGAAGCTGTACAGGTGACTACTGTCATGCTATGACACAGTCGTGATGTTCAACAGATCTTATATGGTAGACTTCAGTGACACCTCCACTAGCTGTGCACAGTCTTTTAGGATGTCCAGTGTACCACATCAATTGTATAATCAGTCAACTAAGGCTATAATTGGACCATGTGTGGACGATGTGCAACAGGGTGTATACACATCACATCTACTGCGTGCCTACATGTCTCTGGCCATCCCCCATGGCCATGTGTGCACATGTGTTGGCCAAATGTGTATGATGGCCATCTATCTCACATGTCTGTGTTGTCCCATATAACATACACCCATAGATGTCAGATATGTCACCATCCACAGGGCTATGCAGACAACGGGTTGTATGTTTGGTATGTGGGGTATGGGTCATTGGATAGTGTGACAATATTGCAGCCAGAACACTACATGTCTGGGACATGTCAGATGGCACATCACAATGTGTGCACCCAATGCAGGGGCATATAACACAATGGTGACACCTGTGGGCTGCCCATATCACAGCTCACTTTGTGGTACTGTTTGCATACCACACATATTGTTCCAATGCATACTACATATGCCTCCATTGTAGAACACCTCCACCATTGTATGCACAGCTGACCACACATGTAGCAATGACAACTACTGTGGTTTCAAGTCAGTGTATCACTTCTTTTGTATATATTGCACATGGGTGGCCTGTGTGAATGATGGGTGATGTGACCTGTATATCATGACTGGAACTAACATCAAGTGTGCAACTGTTAACTGGCCACATGGCAAATAGATCTATGCTTTAACATGCCTGATACTGATGACAGTCTCACCTGCAATGGACTCATGTCTGTGCGGCACGCCAGAGGTAGCTGTATAGGGGTGACACAGCAGTATGAGCATTATCCATGACTGTATGACAGCCACAGAGTGCACTGTGCATGTTAACACATTCGCCTGTATAATAGCATAGAGTATGCACATGTGTGCATACACAGGGTAGCATAGTGTAGTATGCAGCATGTGTGTCCACATACCTTGCATATGTTGTTACTTTACATAATGTACAGTGACACATGCAATTAAATGAGATATAATAGCCATATGTGCAGTACTGACTTACCAGGAAACTCCAGGCTCATTGGTTGGGAAACACCTGCCTCCACGATGGCAGCTAGTGTGTGTGGATGCTGTTCTGAGGGTGTCCCCACACTGGCCAGTAGCTCCTCGGTGTGTGTGAGTGGGGGCTGGGTTGGTGGCCCACCACATGTTCCACCTTGTTCCCTGGCGATTGCAGTGGCACGCTGTTTTGCATGTCGTATCAAGTCCATGCAGTGTCTGCACACCTGCTGGTAGGTGCGGTTATGGCCACCGACATCGTTCACCCACCTGCGTAGATCCTGCCACAGGTTGTCCCACTGCTGGGCATGCTATGGCACATGGCTGAACAACACCTCATAGTTCTCATGGAGGTATGGGATGAGGACATCATCCTCCTGGCGGCTGTACACTGGAAGGCATTTACGAGGCATTATCTGTAAGACATAATGATGGTGACAGGTCACAGTTTCAGAGATGTACAGAGATACTGCTGCACATACATTTCTATGACATCTAGTACATCTGCACATTTATCTTTGCAAATCATCATGACACTGACATGACTGACGTGTTTGTGTCACACACATGTAACACCCGTTATGCATTGGATATCATCACCATATATGTGTGTCACCTCATTACAGTGTTCATACTCCATGTGAATGCTGTCTTGATGTGGGCCTGTCTATTTGCCTGCACTGGTGTTCTTACCTATCTGCACATGCCTGGATGTGACAACGGTAATGCTGTTGACCTTGATGCTGTGTATATGTCACATATCAACACAGACACAGCCTTAATGGACTTGAGCA
The DNA here is from genome assembly GCF_019279795.1 of Protopterus annectens. Classification (NCBI taxonomy): domain Eukaryota; kingdom Metazoa; phylum Chordata; order Ceratodontiformes; family Protopteridae; genus Protopterus; species Protopterus annectens. The sequence continues at coordinate 692,098,584 of NC_056736.1, forward strand.
GTGACAATGCACACATACGCATGGACACCTGTACATGCATGTGTTTTGCCATATACATCTACACAGCACTGTACAGCTGTTCAACATCCTGCCACAGATCACCTGTGTTGCACATGTGATAGACATGGGACAATGGCTAGTCGGACGTCATTCACAGGGATTGTTATCAACCATAGCATGTACATGCAAGGTTTCCTAGCTGTAACAGAGAGCCATTATGCCTCCGCGAGGTGCATTAGTGCCACATTACTGATCCGGACAGTTGATACTACATCTAACATGCAGCCATCACACCATGTATGACTGGGATGACATGTGCAGCTGTGATGGACAGGGTTGCATGGTTTGGTGGGAGCATGTCACATGTATGGCACAGGGATCTGTCCAGCATGTGGTGATCCTAGTATTAGGACAGTGGCTGTCCATGACGTATGTCTTGCAGATCAGGATATGGACATGTAGCATGTCCATCATCATGGTGTAGCAAATGTCTTTATGCAAGGTAGACAGCATGCTGCATAGTGGAGGTGAGGATTGTGAAGGCTGGTTTCGCCCATCCGTGCATGGCCATTACCCCTTAAAGGTGATATGTGATCCAATATTGGTCACCCCAGTGCTGTATATGCCTGTCCAATGATCTCTGTGCTCATGGATGGCACCCTGTCATGACATGGGTACCTCGTATGACTACCCAAGGGGCCTGGAGATGTCACCAAGGCAGGGAGGTGTACTGCACAACACCATCCCTTACACAGTGTCCATAATGTTGACCACAGCCTAGGTGGTAGTTAATGGGTACAGGAATGTTCACCTAGCAGTGACAATGCTGATATCATCCATCAGAATGTGCACATATGTCACACACCTCACCCACATAGCCCATTCTGTATGTTGTTCACAACACTGACACAGCTATTCCTCATAGGTCATGGCCATTCACATACTTACATACACAGATGCCTAACATTTGTCTGTGTGGTATGGGCTACAATGAGGGTGGAGTACAACACATTAACTCTGTTCTACTGTAGCTGGCACTGGTGTGATATGCACATGTCACTCTGGCACCTTTTGTAGTTGTGAGTCTGTCAACAGGCCACTGGTAGAACACTCCTGTGACATACAAAGGTATTTGTAATCATACATCCGTACTGTCTTGTACATCTGTACTGCTAACATCTACAGTGATAATGGTTCATGGACATGCACACTATACTCAGCAGGGTTATAGTGCGGTGCCACCCATTATGACTGTCGTCACCACTTGTGAGTTGATATTATCCAACACCCTATCTGTATTGTATGGTTATGCTAGGCACTTGTTCAGAACTTGTGAGCATGTCATGAGCTACTGATTTATATAGCACCCATTCCACACCATTTCCCACAGGTACACTGGCTGTCCTATAATTTCCAGCTTGTTTATGGTACAACAGCTGTTGTACACACGTAACGCACATATCCTGTGAGACATGGTTGTATATACAGGCATGTCCAACTGTTACGTACCAGTGCTATTGCCTGTCTATATGATGGATATGTCGTACATGTGGCAATAGAGCAATTGTCTCATGTACACATTCAATGCTCACCTCCCAACATACGACACTACAGCCTGTGGGGAATGCACTTATGCAGCCCTACTGGGGGTAATTCTGTCACCAACCCTGACTGCACCTGACAGTCATGTGGGGATGTGTAACATTCGCAACACACCCCACTCATCACATAGTCTCACATGATCTCCACCACAGGCCACACATACGAGGACGACTTGTGCAGTACCTCTCCATACTCTGTGTAGGCACCAGAGGCAGCCCCCATCACGGAACACAACATCACCAACTTATAGCCCACAGACTCATGTGTGCCCATCACATACAGCCAATAGGGTGTTATAACATACACAACACACCAGTCATAGGTGACTCTGTAGGTGGTCACACTGCAGTTCCACACAGCAGGCTACACAAGGCAATAGTCGCTTGCATATTGCTGTCGAGTAACTGGTTCTGCAACATAACCTATGCACCCATGCCACACCTCACCAGGTACGATGTGACTGTCATTCTCCATGTTAGTGTGACTGCCCTGATATGCCACTTCACAGACGACGTGTGCAGGGACATGCAATAGCTCACCAGTCTTGTAGCCCTGAAGGTGTGGGCCTAGCCCTGGGGAGCATTATGCATTCATCCGGACCCGATACCACTGTACAACGACTGACTGTGTCACTTCAACATTTGCCTATGCTTCTGCTGTCATTCCACAGACATCTGGCATCTGTCCGCTTTGACTGACCTGATCAAACACAATACTTTGGCACAGATGACCTGCACCTGTCAGCCCTGGGAGTACATATCACATATAAGGCTCTTGCTGCTTCTATACTGCCTGTCTTGCACAGTTTCCAATAACAGTCACCGGCAGAATAGGAACTGGTAAGCAAGACATGAGGTCATGTGACACAATGCCTGCATCATCTTCTGTGACGCACACAGGCAAGGCACACCTTATAATGCAACACTCCAATAGCTCTGCAGTGACAGGGACCTGCCTCTAGGCTCTGCAGAGCACACCTGCAATGACAGGTTATGGACAGACCATACCTTCCATGCACATACATGGACCGGCACACCCACAGCTGAGGTGTTCCCATATCCCACTATATTGTACACACATCCTGGCTAGTTACTTAGCACAATGCATCAGAGGTGCTCCACGTGCAACTAACTGTGTCCAGAACTGCTATACACATTGTAACAAGCTACAGATTCAACAACATTATGACAGCGGTTGTTAACGTCATGACACCCGTGCAGATGGACAATGCACATACAAATGCTGAAACATACCCCAGTGCACTTCAGTAGCACATACATGACTGCATGGATTATGCTATTCCACACAGAGCCATGATGGTACACACCAGATAACAGACGCCACTCTGGTGGTCAAGTTCCATGGACATAATGTACAACAACAGGTGGAGGTTGTTGCACAGTGGTGTACAATCCCATGGGTGGGGTAGCTCACTGGTCAGCCTCGGTAGGGCCACGTGATCCCTCATCACATACTCCAAGACTAGCTACATACACATTACTGTGACACATTCCAGGGTGTACCACAAGGCATTATGGTGGTATGTCAGTAGTCGATGGCAACACCCACATCTGCTCTCACATACAACAGTCACTCAGGAACATTACAGACCCAGGTGATGTTAGCAACATGCTGGTGGATGGATTCAATGCTAACATTACACCCTCTCATTCACTACAGGGCCACAATCCATGCAGGAACATTGTGGTGTCCCTGCGGTCACACCTACACAGTACTAACCTGCACTCTATATGTCCTGGGACACTGGCCGCATTTCACCTTCCAAAGTCCCAGGCTGTGATATCCACAAACCTCTGAACGACATGTCTCCCCACTAGGCCACCATATTCAGTAATAGCCTTGTATCAGACATTGTGGCCCCTGAATGGCACACAGCAACATTTATCACACTCCACACAGGTGGCACCACAATGCACGAGTGGGACTACAGTCCTACACACCTGACTGGACTGTTCTGCATGGCTATGGGGCACACCATCAAGGACGTCATTCACAGAGACATTGTTGGGCTCCGGTCCTTTGATGCCACCCGGGTTGGACTTGTTAGGGCCAGAGCATGGCCCCTACACCTGGTGGACTCCTTTCATACAGTTACCAGGGTAGTTGATGATGGTATGGGAGTCCACACATCCTACATTGTCCTCTCATAGTCTTTCAGCACCGTTCTCCATTCTGGTATTGACAACATACACATCTACCTGCACATCGTACCCTATGTCTCAGGATGTTATGCAATGTGGTTCATGGACAGGACACACACAATGAGGGTAGCATACCATAGTACCTACTGCATTTCAGTTATATTTGGCATACCACAGTCCTCAGTCATTGGGCCCCTCATGTTCAGTATATGCTTCCCTGAGGTACAGGCTAGCACAGAGGGACTTTCCCTGCCTAGCTTTACAAACACCTAGATACAAAGCGCCATGATTGATCCACCAGCTGATACTGACTCCATCTATACGGATGTCACTGTGACAGATACCTGATATGAATATCATGGCCTCAAGCTGCATGACACAAGGTGCATGAACATCACCTTTGCATTACACCATTCACCCACTGACTATCACATAGGTGGTAGTCCCCTACATACATGTCACATTGTACATGTTTGTAGTACACATGTATGTCGCACCCACTCCTGTGGTTACTGTATTGCCACTGTGGCATGGATATCCTTCGACATGTCCACACTTATCTGTACTGGGTGTGTAGCTGGTACATAGGCACACATTGTACCTCTGAACTTAAGACTTCTACACACATTCAAGGGTACACCACCCCATTTAGGGTGTACCTTACACAACAGCTACAGCTTTACATACCACACCATTAACACGCCATGACGTTTATTGAGCTCCGACAGTTAAAGTATGCGGCTGAACTATGGACACCACGTCTGTACACATTTGCATACTACATACTCAGGGGTGACCTCTGCTGAACAGACAGAGCCCATGTCCACAACAATATTAATGGATATACTCCACATACGCGACATAAGCAAAAGCCACTGTGAGCAACATGCTCATGGATATGCGCACACATGCAACAATGAGTGGGATGTGCTTGAGGGTTACATTCCCAAACCGAACACTCACCATGCTTTGGAACATGAGTCCTATGTACATCACGCAGGGACACTCAGTAGCACTGTTCATGTGATACCTCCCTTGGTGGTTGGGAGACACATGTACACCAGGGATTACTGCAGTGGCTGTACTGTGCAGAGGTGCAGGTAACACATGGCTCTGCTGTTCACAGGACACTACCCTAGAGAGGTGCCACTGGTGTGAACACTATAGTTGTGCTTACACATGGACTTGCCAGACTGCATAGTACCCCACTATGAACCTGTGAAGCTATTACATGTCCTTTGTGCATGGTTACTTGGTAGCCTTTCCATTTAGATTAGATATCATGCTATTGCAATGTCCCGTGCCTACAAGCCATATGTATCCTGTTATTGTACATGCCAATAGATGATACCTTTGGCATACATGATATGCCTGTTATGCTGTGTAGAATATCTGACATATGTACCTACAATACTATACATTACACATATTTCACATAGTATCCCATAATGCAAAGCATACTTGCACAGCGGGACCACCTTAGACATGTCATTGTTGTTATATGCCCATATACAGGCCTACTGTGACAGTATATCAACATATACTATCCCCTGCTATGGCACATACTTGTTGGACATACCCTACCACTGACGGCAGGTTCTATGGAATTGTTCTGTTTAAAGCCCTCATGTAGCATCCCATGTGGTGTCTGTGATGTGTACCTTGTGGCCCACTGCTGGACGCACAGTTTCTGCATCCGTTAGTATGCTCAGCAAGACATCACTACATAAATACCTTTTTCCCACTTTATGCATTGCGGACATTTTTAATTAATGCAAACCAGGCTATACATACAGTAAATAATTAATAAAAAACATGCTATACATAAACGTACATACTGAGTGTTCTACATACCTTGTTATCATTACGGACTTTTGTCTCTATCTGTCTCACACTGCTTAAACAGGTATTTTGTATGAGCATACGGTTTGTATGTCTGGCAAGTCATCCTTATATACGCCGATACCTGTAACATGTGGTTTCCTCCCGTCAACTGGTGTTCCTGAGTGACTAATTACTTGCATATCAGCTGAGCAGCTACTCCATTCGCCAATTACTTGGCAGCAGTGGGGTATAATTGAATTCTCCACTTGGGCATTGCCCATTTGCCCCACCTTCGGGGAGACGGCCTGTATTGTGTTTTGCATGTGTAATTGCAACTGCTATGCATAGAGACAATTATACTTTGGATTCATGTCCCCTGTGGATTGTGTGTGACTGCTAGAGTATGTGGTTCAACATGTGGGTGTACCTGTCATCCCAACGTCTGATAATGAACTATTGCAAACAAAACCTGTAACATTGCCATTTGTTCCATTATATAATGGCTGCAATTTTGCATGGTGCCTTTAATTGTGTCTCTTACAAGGTATGTTGACGGTTCTGCAGATGTAATTGACTGACTGGATGTTTGTGCTGTTATTACAGTCTGTATTGCTATGGTTTCTAGTGTGGGGGATGTCGGTGGGTGTACATAGCATATACCGGTTTGTGGGGCTTGCATTTCTACATATTCCAGATATATGTGTGTGGGCCCCATCCCTAATTAAAGAGCTATCAGTTAGCAGACTTATGTTACGGGATTGTACATTGGGCCGTTGTTAATTGGTTTCTATATAGTATGCAGGTGAGGTTGCTACTTCCATACCTCCGGAATTGCAGTGATATGTAAAGGGATATATCTAAATGACAGCTATCCCATGTATTTCTGTCCCAGATATTTGCAGTCATTGCGGTTGTGTTGGTAACGCAACCTCTTTGCCATGGGTTGCCACCTTTTCATATGGCCATTGTTGGACACTTGTGGGACACACAGCGGTGTTTACAGGCCAACACATAGCCATGGTCAGTACACAGGTTAGCACATACTTTTATCCTCAATACATACCTATTGTGGGACTTTGGCTACTTATCATATTGCATGTAACATTTACGTTTCTTACATACAGGCATAACTATTTAATGCAACTATTACATTATATATGGGACATATTAATGTCCTACAATCCCAATTATTTGCCCTTTGTAATGATTTATGTCAGGACACACCTGCCCAGGGAGGGGCTGTCCCTCCTAATGTGGGTCAGGTGGTAACCGTATGCCTACGGCTAGCTATACCCACACCTACCGTAATGATCTACCTCCGAGTTGGCACTAGCAGACACATGATGCGGACACACACACACACACACACACACACACACACACACACACACACACACACAAACACACTACAGTCACATGGGGACGCACATGGCACCCTCAACACACACATACACAGACTACGGCACTCACAAACACAGTTGAACACAGTACCTATATGGACCACAACATCAGCAGTGGTAACTAAATGTCCCTTCATATCATCATACTATTACTCGCGGTTGTACTGTTCCTGTACTGTGTTCTTTCGGTCTTTCAGCCTCGTGGTTATGCATGTCGGTATGTTACACATTCCATAGTTGGTGGTATCCTATTTATTTGTACCTCCGAGGTGTTATGAATGTCGTTGACCTATCTATATATATTTGCAGATATCACTGAATCCGTATATATCAACATATATCACTCTATCGCCCTTTCTATCTGTATTATATATATGTATATATGTGTGTGTATATATATATATATATATATATATATATATATATATATATATATATATATATATATATATATATCTGACGGGAAAAGTGACAGGCAAGCTACACCTTTCATTGTGTGCTTGTTGGTGTATACTGTTTCCTGGACTCCGCACGTTTGTGTCTGTACCTGTCACATTACACACCTGCCGTAGGCTAGGGTTACCAGCTGTCCCACTCTGTGAGGGATAGTCCCTCTTTGGGCAGTTGTGTCCTGCATAATATTTGTAAAAATGGCAAATGTCCTGAGATTTTAGGACATACTTATTTCCTACAGTTTATGTAATAGTTGCATAAAACAGTTATTCTGTATCTGAACCACCTATATGTTATAGAAACAGAATAAGTAAGTAAACATTACAAGGATGAGCTTTTATCTAGGCAAAACAGTGAAGTTCTCAATTTTGTACTGGCCGGGTGTATGTGTCGGCCTGCAGACATCTGACGTATGTCCCACATTGGTCATTTGAAGAGGTGGCAACCCTACCATAGGTACCTCTTGGCTAGCGATAGTGTTAGGTGATTCTATACATGATTGCATGTTCTACTCCTGGCAGTGGTCGTTTTACCCTTCAGAGCAGGCGCTATTAGTACAGGGGTGATTAATGCTGGTTTCACTTGTTCTGGACATCATTGACCGTGATCTGCGCGATATTCGGGGAAGCTTATCCCTGTTTCGTGCATATCCATATAGTCATATTTAAACGTTGTTTACCAGCAGTGGGCAATGCATATTCCTGCTAATGTGTGCTACACATTTGATCTGATGACCTGCATCCGACATGCATTACTCATGCCTTCGGGATTACATTACATCCCTTGCAGGATGTGGGACTGGGAACATGCATGACGGTCACTGCATTTAACACATGACCATCTGGGATTTGTACACATGTTATGTCGTTTTGTACGTGGAGTATACTACGGCTGTTACTCCATACTGCACTTGCATGGGTAACTCAGTTAGTTTACATATTGCTGAGTCCAGTTAATGGTATGTCCATGTGATGTTTACTGGATGTGCTCCGGCATTGGGTATGTATATCACAGTGAGCCACACAGGATACTGTGCTACACCTTCAAATGACCGTAGGTGGAGCATGCTGGGGTGACGAATACCTGTCATGGGTACACCCCATGCCTTGACACAACATCCATGATTATATTATGTGGAGCCCCTCATTAATGCAGCAGGGACTCCGTGCTGAGTGTGTGCAGAACAGTGCTTACACACATGTGCTCCCACAATTGCCTCTGCTCCACTAAGCGACAGTTGGTTACTCAATGTTCTGGCGATAGCGGACACTGTTTGCCCCATTTGGTGTATGGCCTCTGACAATCGGTCGTGTACCTACCAATATACCTGGGAACCTATACACACAGCACCACCATTTGCTGATAGGCGCATGTACTGTTCAGGTGTTGACATTCCATGTTCCGATAGCTGTTGTGTGTACAATGTTTGAGGGCTGCCTATGTAGGATTCACACAGTGGGCCACCTATACATTACAATTTACATGTGGTCATGTTTGTGTGCCATCCATTTTACTGTGTGTGCAGGTGGAGTGGTGTGTCAGTCCGTAGGGGCCTACACTGTCAGAGTATGTGCTATACGTTCCCTCTTTGCCAAGGCGTAGGCATATTGGGCATGCCTCCGTCTGCCTACTGGGGCTGGCACAGTGTGTTCATGGTCTGAATCCCTCTGTGCCTGTGATGGCCTTGGCAACTGCCGTGGGCTATGAGGGCCTTTACCATTTTGTCCCTGCTGCAGCTGTTTCTGCAGGATCATACTATGTAGCATGGCACATACTATGACGATGTGGGCACACGTGCCTGGAGAGTACTGCAAGGATCCACCAGATGTGTCCAAGCACCGGAACCGTGATTTCAGCATCCCGAACACACGCTCTATGATGATTCTGGTTTGTGAGTGTGCCTCATTATGGCGTTCTTGCATGGGTGTGTGTGCATTTCTGATAGGAGTCATCATCCACGGCTCCAGTGCATAGCCAGCATCCCCCACAAGGTGGCCATGCGGGATGTCCCCCCTGACAAATACCTGATACAGCTGTGAGGTATGCCAGATATGGGAGTCATGGTAGCTTCCAGGGCTGCCAGCACACACATCCATGACAATGCCCTGGACTTTGCACATGACCTGGCAGTTGATGGAGTGGAATCCCTTGCAGTTTATGTAGCGCCTACCATGCTCACCGGGTGGTGACTTGATTTGTATGTGCATGCAGTCTATCGCACCCAGTACCTCCGGGTAGTACGCCACACAGTGGAAGTGACGCATATTGCTGGTCAACTCCGCCTGTGTTCGGGGGAAGTATATATGCTCATTGGCATGTGGTAACATGGCATCCAGGAACTGGTGTAGTACCCTGGATGCTGATGCCTGTGAGATCCCCATTATATCTCCAGTTGGCCTTTGAAAGGTACCTGTGGCTAGTATTCACAAGCCTACACATGCCTTTGTGTCCACTGGAATGGGTTCCCCTCAGTTGTTTCTGGTTCTCAGGCGTGGCCGGCACAGCTCCACTATTTGCTGTAGGATGTCCCTGTCCACCCTGTAATGCTCTACTATCTCCAGATCATGTAGCCCCTGGTAGATTACCCTTGGTCTGAGCACTCTTCTCCTCCTCCGGGGCCTGCGGTGGTTGTCGGCATCATCCTCCACAACACCGTCAGTCTCTAACACATGCTGATGAATCACAGCTATGGCAGCTCCAAACATGTACATTTTAAAAGTTCCCCATGTGTTTACACCTATGGTGCAGTGTTTGGGAATACACAGGTGTGTGTAGGGTGCTTTCACACTTTATACTATTGTGCTGTGAACACCGATGATGTTATAGGGTGTGTATGTACGATCTTAGCTACAGGGTATCTTATGTGTTTTACTACCGGAACTACTATTGTGGTGCCTTTGGTTTTGAATTACATATGGCTGACGTGGATTACCTCTTGACCTTCCCTTTACATTTCTGCACGTTCCACCTACAATTTTCTGGCATGCATCCAGCAGCCTGCTTTCATTTGTACTTTCCTAGACCTGGCGTATCTTGCGTAATGTGTGCTATTGCTGGTCTACTGTCGGTTTGCTTTGTTCTGCTATGACAGATCTCCTATCTTTACAATCCAATGCCTCCCCTCCTTTCTTTGCATTCCAATGCCTCCCCTATCCTGTTTTGCAGGTTTCTGTGAGCAGACTTGTCAGCTGCCATCGATTGGCCGCCGTGAGTTGATTGGTGATGATTGCTCATTAGTACTCCAATTACCCTACTTCGGCATTTCCTTCTTTTCTTCCCCTGACCTTCCTGTTTGTGCTATTGTTCACAGCGTGTGCATCCGCTTACTGGGTTTCGGGCACGTTTTCATCCCCGTACCCATGTGCTTTTGGGCACCATGTGTGCTCTCAGCTAAACGATTCTATACCTTCCTCCCCACCCCTGTCCTGCAGCTTTGCTTAGCAATGGCCAGGCCAGATTTGCATTGCTCCAATGTGCTTACTGCTACGGTGGCACACCCCTCTGCTGCTGTCATGTATCTCCTCTGAGCCACTCCTCAGTGTTATAGGGCTGCACCGTATGGTACAACCTTCATCCGATGGGACATTTGCGATTCAGTATTATCTGCCTCATTTGCATGGCATTGACTACTAATTCATAGTTACCACGACGAACATCTGTCACAGGCCCTTAGCAACCCTTGCACCTTGGTTGTGGTGTTCCATGCCTGCCATTGTGTATTATGGTGTAAACCTGATTTGTATTACATTGCGATTTTATGACATTTTTATATAATTTCTTTATGTTCCAGTTTGTGCACACATGCCCTGCGGTTGTACTGTGCGTTACTGTGGACATGACATTAAATGTTGTTTTTTAGGTGTTGTGCATCTTTTCTTATGCCATTGGCTGTGTATTTTGCCATTGGCATATGTTAACTTTGTAATACATGAGTCTGGTCCGCTTCCATAGCTCCGATGTTCTGTTTGGGAAAATGTAAACCGTGTTTTTTGGTTTACATTTCCGTGGGCTTACTCTACACCTGCACCACTTCATGAATCACTATCTGCCTTCATTTGCATGGTGCGACACTGTGCATGGGGTGATTAGCATACCTATGCCGAGGGCTGCGCAGTTCTGGCGTGCGCCGGTAGTGCACGTGGTATTGGATCGTACCTGAATCACTCGACGGCCATATTTGGCATTATTCCACCTATGCTACGCCTGTGCCTGGCGCAAGCTTCATGAATCCTGGGGATTATCTTTTGTAGTTACTTTATATTTTTATGTGAGAGTCTGACATGTTACAACAAGACTGTGATTTACTAGTCTAAGACTCACAGTTACTGTTGTTAGATTTATGTCTATGCAGTGGATCATGGTAATGGCTATCAATAGCCTTCTGTGCCATCCCTATTCACAGAGTTATCACAGGGGCAAATGAATAAATGACCAAAACCCTGCAAGGCAATAACCAGACTTGACTGTAAAGACACAGCAAGAAGCTTTTTATTCTGTTAATTGCAGTGAATGAAGGGAATTCAGTAGTTATTGCTTAGTATTAATTAAGCCTGATAGAGATAAATTGTTCTTTGTATGAGTGCTTAACAAAGTCATAGTCTAAATTACAAGCTAAAAATCAACTAAAGTCATAAATGAAAAAAAAGTATCTAAATTTACTAAAAAGCAAAATATATAACAAATACAAAACAGAATGAAATGTGATAACATTAAGATGATATTGCTATTAATCTGAAAAAAAAATCCATTTGTTATGAAAGCATTTGTCTCAATGAGTGTTACAGCCACTGCAAGCCAGCAGGATGGACAGGATTTCCCTAAAGCTAGCAAGAATGTCTACCTCATCCTGTGGGACTCCCAAGCCCATTAAAATAAATAATACCTCTAAATATTCTGAGTATACCCCAGGGCCTCCTTTCTGTAGGCCACGGCTGGTACACCTCCTGTGGGAAGCACCCGTGGGATAGCTTTTGAAAGTCCACAAACTACATCTGACTCCTTTGAACCCAAATAATCAATGGATGTCTCCAAGGTCCTCCTGAATTAGAGAGATGCTCTCTATCAAGGAGAATCTCCATTTTGCTACTTGTAGCTCTGAGCTCATTCTATCTGTCCGTAGCTGGTTAGGATATGAATGGATGGGAACACACAGTGACTGATGAGTTGAAATATTCATCGTATGACTTAGTCCCCACTTTACCACCACACTCCAATGCAACACCCTTGGTGCTACATCCTCTGCACCAGTCTTTTCTTCATTGCTCCAGTCCTCTTTAGAGTGATTAAGATCTCAAGATACTCAAACTCCTCCCCCGAGGCAGCTCACCTGTAGAAATCAAGTCACTCTTTTTTTTCTGACAGATACCCATGACCTCTGAAAGGACTAACACTTACTCTACATACATCGTGCTGAGCAGTGAGTCACACCAGTGCCCACTGGAGACCAGAGCCACTTGAGGTTAAGAGAACAACATGATCTACTACAGCAAAGATGCAACTCTCACATCTTCATACTGGATACTTTATAGACTGTTAGTGTGCCCTGATAACCCATCCATGAAAATCACAATCAGAAGGGTAGACAAGATGAGCCCTTGTCTAAGTCCTATACACACCCTGAACATATCTGACTTAAAGCTGAGAATATGGACATAATTGTCACTTCTCAAATACAGTGAGTGGACTGCAGCAGTTGTTCTGGGATGCTATACTTCTGCAAACCCTATACATCTGCAGAACTTCATGCAGGACATTTTCTGCAACACAGTCATGTCTTCTCCAGGTCTACAAAAACACATGCAGGCAGTAATCTTAAACACCCACAACCACTGAAATATCTGCAGTGACAGAGTTGAGATCATAGGTATTTAGGTGTTTACAAGGCTAATGACCACAAGGACCTTTTTAAGTCTAATCATGCATCCAAAATCTCTGGCAAGTTCTCATACCCTTGATAAGTGTAAGCATGATCCTGGGAGGTGAACCATTTACAGGTTACCTGTGTCCATTAGAGACATAGATGCCAAACCAGGCATGAATTTCTGGTTTCCCATCCAATTGTCCAAGTTGCACTTGAATAGGGTTAGAGAGAAACTCTGCTTCACATGGATGGGAAGCCTGTTCCATAGACAGAGCAGTCTCTGGAATATATACCTATCTCTCCAGCAGGTCCTATTTATATCACAGGCAAGGTTTAAGTCTTTAGAATGGATAATTCTGGTGCATTTTGTTTTGTGGATATGCAGGTGGTCCATCAGAGTGGGATCTGACAATGGTAGACTTTATTTGCCCTCTGAGTTGTTTCTTTAGTTTGATGACGTGCTTTTATCCTGCTGAATGCTGCACCTCATAATTTTTGTCATAATTTTCTTCATCCTGTTATACAGACTATTGATGTTGTGATTCCACCAGGGTGGCTTGTTTTTTGAGTTAGTTCTGTACTTCTTGCTGGTGGGTACAGCTGCAGCTTTGCAGCTACTAACATGCTTGTACAGGGATTCTGTGTACAGCTCTGCATAGGCAACAGTGTTTTCAGGGTTTATGGGGACTTGAAATTTTGCCAGGTCCTCACTTAATAGCAGGAGGTTAGCCTTAGTATAGTTCCTGAATATTCCAGGTTTAGCTGGGGGTCCATGTTTTATTTTTACTTCAAAGGAGACCATTTTGCGGTCTGACCTTACGAGGGAAGTTGGGAATGTGCAACAGTCTCCCATATTAGTGAAGACCAGATCCAGTATGGTTGCACCCCTGGCTGGTGTAATGACTATCTGGTCCAGGGAATTTGTTTTTACAAAATCCAGGAATCTCTGTGCTTGTGCATTTAGTGTTGTATAGGATTCCCAGTTAATAGTGGGGTAATTAAAGTCACGCATGAATATGGTATTGGGTTGGATGGTTGGTGTTGCTAATAAGTTTAAATACATGGCATGGGTTTCCTGGGTCATACAGGGCGACTTATAGCTTGGAAGGAAGTGGTATTGGATTTTCCTGTGGTGATTTGAACATCGAGCAGCTGAAGTGCATTGCCCTGTCTGATCAGCCTTGAAGCATTTTTATTTTTGATGTAAATAGAGACACCTCCACCTTTAGTCCCTGCCTGTGAAGTAGCTGGTCTAAATGTTTGGAAGGTATTATAACTTTGTACTGTTGGTGTGCTCTCTGTGACTTTAAACCATGTCTCAGTGACCCCACTAATATCAGCACTCTCTAGAGTAAAGACAGTTTCTAGGAAGTGAAGTTTTTTGTTTAGACTCATAGCATTGAGCAGTAATCTCTTTAGATTTTCTTGGTTTTTATTTGCTATGTTGGAAGTACTTTCAGTTTGGCATTGCCTAAAAAAGGCACAATGAGGGAAGACAGTGTTTTAGCTAATATTATTTATTTATTTATTTACATTTGTTTACCAGAAATGTCCGACTGGGCCAGAAGCCCATTTTCAGCAGAGGCCCGGGGAGAAAAGTTCCACAGAAATACAAGCAATATACAATAATTAGATAGTACAATAGTATACACACAGTAAGATGCAGAATACACATCTAGTTAGTCAATACAAGGTAGTATTCAGTACAGTTTTCTAGTAGATACAGGTTCAAAAAGAAAAGCACAAGTATTTCAGTGAAGATCACTGTGAGAAAAAATAAAGTTAGTAGTGTGTACATATTAAAGAATAGTTATGACCAGATAAGATTTCCTTTCTTCCTCTTCCGGCTTTTCCTGGTTAGGGGTCAACACAGCAAATCACTTGTCCACTCATGATTGACAGTGGAGTTTTGCGGTATCTAGTAACCAGCCTGGTGCCCAACCTTCCACAGAAGGCACACACATGCACGCACTCATGCCTAGGGCCAATTTAGAGTGTCCAGTCCACCTACAGCATTTATTTGGGAGGAAACCAGAGTACCCAGAGGAAACCCACGTGACCACAGGGAGGACATGCAGACTCCACACAGAAGGCACCCCTCCCGAGGATTGAACCAGAGAACCTCTTGCTGTGAGGTGGCAATGCTAACCGCTGCACCACCGCGGCCACCCAGATAAGTTTCTCATTATATATATTTATTTTTGAGTAATAATAAACACTGAGGAGAGGGAGAAAATGAGGTAAGGAGTGGACAATGTGTTGACGGAGTTATAGGTACCTTGTCAGTCAGGTTTGGCACAGGAGCAATGCCAGTTCTTGGATAGATGTTCAAATCGTAGTTGTTTAAAACTGGTAGATTCAGGTGTGTTATGGAGGATGTGGGGTAGAGAGTTCCATAATTTGGCTATTTGATTTGGGAATAGGGCTTCACCATGAGTGTTGTTAGCTTTGTTTATTGTGAGAAAGTTTCTGTCTGCAGATCTTAGAATTTGTGGGCATGAGTAGGGAACAACAAGTTCCTTGAGAGATGGGCAACTGTCAGAATGGAAGATGATATTGTGTGTGAATTTAAGTTGGTAGAGATGAAGAAGGTTAGGTAGGTTGAGCCAATTTAATTTATGTAGAGCAATATGATGGTGGGTTTGGTGGGGAAGGTTGGCTGTGAAACGGGCTATTTTGTTGTAGCAAGTTTCCAATTTGATTAAGTCTGATTTTTTTTAAGTTGGTAAAATGAGGGAAAGCATATAGGAGTATAGAGAGCAGGAAGGTTCTGGATATGGCTGTCTGGTATTGTCAGTGAGGAATGGCTTGCTTCTGTACAGTGAGCCAAGTTTGATGCGAACTTTCATAATTGTGGTGGCTATGTGTTGGTCAAATCCGAGTTTGTTGTCAATTGTCACTTCAAGAAGTTTTGTATGCTCATCTGGTTGGATGACTGTGTTGTTTGCTGAGAGAATGGTTAAAGGAGGGGTGATCGGTGATTGTTTACTACTGGTAAATTGCATTAACTGTGTCTATTTGGGGTTGAGAATTAGTTGTGATTTACTTAGATATGTTTCTATATTATTAAAAGCTTGTTGGGTTACTGTTTGGAGGTCTGGAAAGGTATCTGCTGAACAGATTAAAACTGAATTGTCCACATACTGAGCTACTTTAGCATGTGTTGTGGATGAGGCTAGATCATTGGAGAAGATGGTAAAAACAAGGGGTCCTATTATGGACCCTTGGGGGGACTCCAACTGAGACAGGCAGAAGTGGTGAGAGTTTGGATTTCCATCATACTACTTGTTGTCAGTCAGAACGATAGCGTAGGAACCAGAAGAGGGAAGTCTTTGATAGGTTTAGTGAGACAAGAGTACTAAGGAGTTTCTGGTGGGAGACAGTGTTGAATGCTTTTGACATGTCTAAGAAGATTAATGCTACTGGCTGGTTTGGATTTCTCATTTGGTTGATGGTATTAAAGAAATTATTTAGGGCTGTGATGGTGCTATGTTTTGGTCTGAAACCATGTTGTGAGGGGGAGATAAGGTTGTGAGATAACAGGTATTGTAGTAATTGAGTGTGGATACATTTTTACAGAATTTTTACACAGGGGGAAAGGATGGCTATGGATCTGTAATTGTTTAATTCTGTTGATGTTCCTTCTTCATGCAGGGGGTGATATAGGAAATTTTCCATACTTTTGGGACATATTGTTCTGCTATAGACCTATTTACCAGAATGGAGATAGGCAGAGCTATGGCATCAGCTGATAGTTTGAGGTTTGTTGGAGTTGGTCAGCTGCTAAGGAAGAAAGTTTCATTTTTTTCAGCATTGTTCTAATGGTGTTAGTTGGGACAGGTTTGAGGTCAAAAAAGTTGTTGTTAGTTTCCACATTAGGTGGAAGAGACAGAGGGGTGGAATTGTTCCTTGTAACTAAGGAGATGATGGTGTTTATAAAGTAGGTGTTGATTTGTGAGGAATATTCACGCTTTGGTTATTGGCTGTTGGTTCTGGGGTTGTAACTTTACCTGGGTGGAGGAGTGAGTTAACTGCTCACCAGAACTTTTTGGGATTGTTTTCATATTTGTTTTACATAGTTGTATAATATGTTTTTTGTCTAGTTTGAGTTGTTTTTTTGTTTTGTTTGATTGCAGAGCTGCTGGAATGCTAGTAGAGTTTTATTGTCTTTTGTTTTTTGATATTGATACCAGGTTTTGTCCCTTAGTTTTTGAAGTTTAATGGTTTCTTTTGATATCTAGGGCAATCTCTTATTTTTAACACAACATATACAAGTTGGTGCTAAGCTATTTATAATAGCTAGATATGTGTCATTGAAGTATGTTACTGCTTGGTCAAGTTGGAGATGATGGAGTGGTGTCCAGCTGCATTTACTTGAGCATGTCTATGAATGCTTCATTGGAGACGTTTTGTTATTTTGTATGACTTTGTAAACTATGGTTCTGGATGAGTTGAGCTGATGATGGATTAAGTAGGTAGGTCTATGATCACTTAAATTATTTGGAAGGCATCCGGAGAGATAGTTGTGGGTGGTACTGTTGATACCAGTCTAAGATAGATTCCCTTTTGCTGTGTTTATTTATTCAAGTGAGAGACTGGATTGTTTGGGAGAAACTATGTAGATTTATGAAGGTAGAGGGGTTATCACCAGTGCAAGTGTTCAGTCTAAGTTGAAGTCACCTGTAATAATGGTTTTATGGGCATAGGCTGAGGCTGTCCAGGCTATGAGTTCCTTGATGGCAGTGCGAGTATTATTAGGAGGTATATAAGTGGCTATTATGGTAATACTTTTTTGGGTTGACTCTGAGCCGTGTTACTAGAACTTCAAAGTTGTTATCTTAAGGGTATTTGATGGGTAGGTAGTCTAGGCTTAGTTTATCTTTGTAGAAGATTGCAACCCCCCACCCTTCTTTCTGATCCTGTCTTACCTGTGTATGCTATAACCTTGTGGGAGTATGTCTGGGTCTCTTATATGGGGTTTTAGTCAAGTTTCTGTTGCTATAAGAATGTCTGGTGAGTATTGTGCAATGACTGCATGAACGTCTGTGATCTTGTTAACTAGACTTATAAGGTTCATAGGTTCATAGGCTATCAGCTCTAGGGCCTATACAAGCCTAGCCATAACAATTCCATGGCTATTTCTTCCCAGAATATTTACTTCCCTTGTCCCCTGTCTAGCAGGGTGACTGACATGATCCCCAGGGTGAATTTCCTATCTCCCATCCAATCGTCAAGGTTCCTTTTGAAGAGGGCCAGAGAGGTGCTCAGCTTGACATGTATGGGCAGTCTACTCCAGAGTATGGGGAGTCTCTGGGTCAGGAACCTATCCCTCCAGCATGTTTTGTTCATTGTGATGACCAGGTTTAGATCCATGGAGCTTGTGGCTCTGACGGATTGGGATTTCTTTAAGTGTAGCTTGTCCAACAGCACTGGGTTTCACATGGCCTTGTATGTTAGGCAGAGATTGCCTCTGAGTAGGTGATATGTGACAGAGTATAGCTGGAGTTTTTTTAGATGGTCAGCATAGGGCATCTGCTTTAGGCCTGTGATTCCTTTAGTGAGGTATTTCTGTGGCCTTTCCAGTTGTTGCAGATGTCTTGTGAGGCACATACCAAATGGGGAGTTGTACTCTATAATAGGTATAATGAGGAATGAGTACAGTGGGACAATGACCTCCTTTTTTCTGGATGAAAAGCTCTTAGTAATGAGGTGTGCCACATATAAGGATTTCCTTACTGTTGTGGCTATGCGGTTATCAATGATGAGACCACAGTCCACCTGTGTCCCTAAGTCCTTTATCACACTTTTGGTGTTTAGCGTACTGCCACTTATGTGGTAATTCATGGGTACATGTTTTTTCCCCAAAAGGGATAACTAACTAACTCAACTAACTCTAGCCCACAAGCTTATTCTAAACCCCTCCAACTGTCCCTCCCTCTCCTCTGCCTTTAAAATGCACCATCCAAATAGAGTTCTAAGGTCTAATAATCAAAATTTACTAGAGGTCCACAAACCAAATCATCCCCCAGGCAAAAACCTCCTTTCCTTCAGCCTTGCTCGCCTCTGGAACTCCCTACCACCAAACATCCGCACTACCTCCAACCACTCAACCTTCAAGAAGTCACTTTTCTTACACCTAGCATCTCAATGGGAATGCTCTCGTACCCACCCCACATAACTAACTCTACCTTTCCCTGTACTAACATTCTACTCTATTTCATCTACTATGTTTGTTCATTAAAATGCATTTATGTTTTGCTTTTATTCCTTCGTTAGCCTGTACCAAGATTGTGACTGTCAAATGTTAAGTACATTTATGTTTTGCTTATGTTCTTTTATTGTATGTACCTACATATTTACTGTAATTACATTTTTTTTTTCTTTTTTGCTGTACCAAGATTGTCACTGTCAAATGTTAAGTACATTTATGTTTTGCTTATGTTCTTTTATTGTATGTACCTACATATTTACTGTAATGTACATTTATTTTCTTTTTTGGAGCTTTTCTCCCCAGGACTCCATTGAAAACGGGTTCTTCAATGGCCCAATGGACTATCCTGGTAAACCAACTGCAATAAATAAATAAATAAAATAAATAAATAAACTATACATTTCTTGGCATTGAGCTTGAGCCCATGGCTCTGGCACCAAGAATCTGTTTCTTTAAGGCCATTTTGTAGAACATCCACATGATTTGTGGATTCAATAATGGCTCCCAGTTTGCAGTCATCTGCGAACTTTGTTAGCCAGAGTCCCTTAGTGCTGGCCTGTACTTCAGAGAAATAGATGCCAAACAAGAGCAGTCCCAGGACTAAACCCTGAGGTACTCCGCTTGTCACTTATCTGGAGCTGGATTTTGAGTTGGCTACTTTTATAGTGTGGGTTCTGTCATTTAGCTAGTTGGCAACCCACCGAGTGATGTAGGGATTAATGCCCAGTTTAGTAAGTTTATCTATTATTCCAGAGTGGGGGATGGTGTTGAAGGACTTGGCAAGGTCTAGATATATTGTGTGGACCACCTTACCCTTGTCCATGGCTCTGGAGACTGATTTGAAGAAGTCAGTCAGGTTGAGGAGACAAGATCGGCCCTTTACAAAACCAAACTGGATGGAGTCCAGTGTTTGAATGTTGCCAATGTCATTGTTTATAAGTACCATTATAATGCTTTCCATGGCTTTGCAGATCAGGCTCATCAGACTGATGGAACGATAATTGTGGAGTGGGATAACTGTAGGTGTGCGCCACTCATTGGGCACGAAGCCTGAGGTGAGGCTATGATTAAACATGACACTTAGGTGAGGTGCGAGTTCATTTTGTAGTTCATGTAGTACACAGTCAGGGATGTCGTCTGTTCCCATGGATGCTGTATTCTTAGCTTTGGAGAGTGTGTTTTTTACCTGTGTGGCCGTGATTACTGGAATTTGGCAATCTTTTGGTATTGAGATGGGCCCTTTAGGGGGTGAGTGGGTGGTGAAATTGGCACTGAATTGATCTGCCAGGATATTGGCAATATCCTTGGGATCAGTATATTTAACACCATTCCATTATAGCTCAGAACAGATCTGAGCATTGCTATTTAGATCTTGACATAACTATAGAATGCCTTGTGGTTATCCTTGGAATC
Organism: Protopterus annectens; assembly: GCF_019279795.1. Lineage (NCBI taxonomy): Eukaryota > Metazoa > Chordata > Ceratodontiformes > Protopteridae > Protopterus > Protopterus annectens. The sequence goes on from NC_056736.1 coordinate 692,119,509, forward strand.
TTTGGCAATTTTATTTTCATAACTAGCTTTGGAGAATTTCATGAGGGATCTCAGCTTCTTACTGAGGCTGGTAAGGGAGTTTTTTGCATCCTGGGATTTCCCCCTTTTTTGCAACAGTTTCTTTCTTCTGTTGTATTGTTTGTTTATGGCAGGGGACCACCAGATTGGGTTCATTTTTTGGGAGGAGACCATTTTGGTTCTTTTTGGAATGGCATTATTCATGCACAAGTGGAGTACAGTGTCTTAGTGTAGGATTTAATGGTCAAACTTTCAGTTCCCATCTGCATGAGTGTTATGAAGTTTGTCATTTCTGACTTGAGTAGCATGAAGTTGGCTTTGGAGAAGTTTTTTATGGAGGATTCCCTACTGGGTGGTGGGATGTGGACATCAAGAGTGATTAGCTTATGGTCAGAGCTTAGCAACGAGGGGGTGACCACTGGTATGGAGCACTGATCTCCCATTTTGGTAATGACCAGGTCTAGGATATTTGAGCCCCTGGTGGGACTATGGATTAGTTGGTCCAGGGCATTGGAATTTATGTATTCCAAGAACCGTTGGGCAAAGGTGTTGGCACCCGTGTAGTTTTCCCAGTCAATGGCAGGGTAGTTGAAATCACCCAGTATTAGGCTGTTTGGTTGTATCTTAATATTATCTAGTATGCTTAGAAAGGTGTAGTGAGAATCTTGGGGCATGGTGGGGGATCTGTAGCAAGCTACAATTTGGATTGCAGTCTTACCTAGTGTTAGTTTCACCTGTAGAATTTCAGATGCATTGTGTTGGGCAACTAGCCAGGAGGTGTGAATATCCTTGGTGAATATGGACACTCCTCTGCCTTTAGTGGTTCGGTCCTGGTTTGATGGCTGAAAAGTGTGCTAAGAGTTGTAGCCTGGTATTGCAGGGGTGCTCTCTGGAGCCTTGAAACAGGTCTCAGTTACTGCACAGATATTGATGTTCTTCATTTTAATAAGTGCCTCAAGAGAGTGCATTTTGAGGTCTAGACTTCTAGAATTGAGTAGCATTACCTTCAGATTTTGCATGCTTATATCTGTTATGGTGGTGGTTTTGTCCTTTGAGCCTTGCCTAAAAAAGGCACTATAGGGGTGGCAAGAGCCTTAGCCAGTAACCTTTTTGTTGTGAGATAGAGCTAATATCTGTTAGTGTTGACCTCAGTTTGTAGTGAAATCCTTTGTCTAGAGGCCTATCTGCTTACTTAGTGATAGAAAGTGAACAGAACTGGTTTCATCTGGGCAGGGCATTCCTGCAACTGTATTGTCTGGATAATAGGTCTGTTTCTGCTTTCTGTGCCTTAAAACAGATATACCTGTTACTCAAGCTGTTGCTGAGAGACTGGCTTACTGCCTGCTGTGATATTCAGCAAAGTTAAGAGTTTATTCTCTTCTCCTCTAGACAAAGGATTTCACTACAAACTGAGGTCAACACTAACATATATTATCTCTATCTCACAACAAAAAGGACAGCTCATGTTAAGAATGTTAAGGTCTGTTGTTTTAATGTGAGGAAGGGGTGGAATGGTAGCCATGATGGTATGTTGTGCAGTGCATGGCCCGGAACTGGGGTGTATATCACCACTACGGATAATTTGTGATAATACGCATGCATGTTTGTGTGACAATTTGGAGAATATGTGAAGGTGTTTGCTGAAATGGTTAGTGGTATTACTGACAATTACATGTTTGAAGTGGAAGTATGCAATAGGTGTGTGATTGTGGAGGTGGGAGGAGATGGCAATGTAGGAGAGTGAGGAGTGGATGGTATTAGCATAATATAGTGTGGGGCTATGGATATGTTGTACTGTAGGTGACTGTAGGATATTAGATATTATGCAGATAGCAGTAGGGTATAGAGTGTGGGGAGGAGAAAGAGCCTGGTGTGTATTCCTTTTAAAATATAGGTTACCTGGATGGTGTGAAGAAGATATAGGGTAAGAGTGGTGTTGATAAAGTGTGATGGTAGTAGCATGATTAAGGATTGTTGCAATAAAGTTGTGTGAGGAGAGGGAGGAGTGTTACAAATAGTGTGATTGATTAACTGAGGTGTGACTGGTGGGCAGAGGCTGATTCTTGATTGGTGAAGTTGGGGAGTGGTTAGCATTGGTATAAGTCTAGGTGATGCAGGGGTGTGTGGGAATGGGGGTAGGGTAGAGGAGCGGAGTGAGCCCGAGTGTAGTGAGGGTGAACAGTGCAGGCTGCTCCCCCTCAAAGAAGAGTGCAAAGAAAAGCAATCAGAAGCATATAGGAGAGAGGTGCAGACCATCCCTGACAAAGCAATGTGGTCTGTTGACTATCTCCTTCCATACTGACAAATATTGCACCACCTTAGAATGACATCAAAAACTAAGCCAATTATTAAAGTCAATCATCTTTTGTTTGTATTGTGGCATCATCCTTGGAGAAGGTAAAATGCTGCTCAATGCTAGGCTCATAACAGACTGAGACACATATTTTGAGAGCTCCATGATGTCTCTCTTCATATAGTCTAAGGAAGTACGTCTCAGGCCATTTATTCCCACATGGACTATGACTGAGTCATATTGGTAATTGTGGTACAATGACCTGAGTGCATGCATAATGTGGTGGATCCTAGTCCCTGATAAGCAACTGACCATAACTTTCTCCTTATTCAGCCTGATGAGAGGGACATCAGTGTGTCTCACGATGAAGTTTCCAATGACTAGAATGCTGGCTTGTGTGGTGGCTTGTCTTATAGGCTTAGTTGTAGAGGCTCCATGAGATGTAGCTCTATGTGTTGATGTGGGTGTGGTTTTGAAAGAGTGCATTTGGGGCTGCTGTGGGTATTTGTTATGTGTACTTCATTTTGGAGGTCTTTGTGGTTTAGGAAGGTTACATTTATGTGCCTCAGCATGTGTGGATCGATATGTCTGCTTTGAATTGTGCATGATGGGTGCAGCATATGTACTACTGATAACCTTATTGACATTGGTAGTACTTTTATGTGAGAGCTTTGCCTCCAGTGACATTGTGTAAATACATCTCTCATATACCATATCAGTTTGTTTGAGAATTAACTGGTTATCAATAAACATGAGGCAATTTCTACATTGTCTCAGGATGCCCATATCCACCAAATCAGTAATGGAGGCAGTAAGAAAGTTCATATCCATGGCAACAGACCCTATTTTATTGATTAGACAGTTTGAGTGAAAATATCAGTCACTATCAGGAGTATTTGGTTTGCAACTATGTGGACAGTGCTTGTCACTGCAAACTAGTTGTCCTGTGTGCAACTAGGTATTGCAGAAATTTCAATTGTGCTTTTACAGGAAAAATGTCATTCAAGGTGCCCGAGTGTACAGAGCACTGCCAAACACTTGAGGGGAAACTAATATGTAGATCTTGAACATTTGAGGATGAAATATTTTGGCAGATATTCTGAAGCTAGAAACAAATCAAGGAGTACTTACTGAAAACAAAGAATTAGCCTGTCAAGAATGATGAAAAGAGGGGAGTCGCATGAATGGCTACTGCTTGGCTACTAGTAATGCTGGTCTCACCACAGCCTCACTCTGTAGGGACACAATGCTCCATTGCTTCTTCTCTCACCAGAAGCAAAAAATGTTAGCACCAATCCCAGGAAACAAAGCAGGCCACAGCCTGTTTGGTGATCCACATTCTTGTCTCAGATGATGCAAGGATCTGTAGACTTACAGCCTTTTTCTGGTAGATGCCTTGAATAGCAACCAGACAAATCTGGAACGTTAAGCACAGACACTCACTCTCCAACCAGGATTCAATGCACTCTGCTCCTTCTCTCACCATAACCAGAATATAAGCACATATTCCAACTTGTCACTTATGAAGCTGTTATTAGGCTTTCTGGTGATCAGCAGTCTCCAGGAAATAATGTGCCTGTACTCCTTCTCTCATCAGGAGAAACCTGAAGCACTAATCCCAGGATGACTACTGAGAGTCAGAATGTGGGCTCTCCGATACCTGGTGGTCTTGCAATAGATGTTTAAATTTAAGATAAACAAATGGTTTATCCTAAACCCTGCACTGTACACTAAGCAGTTAGATATGAAAGTGGGTAACTTAAGTTTTAGCTGTCTAAGTGAAGAGCCACTATTTTAAAAGAGCAAGATCGACTGACATAGGTGGGCACTTTTGTATTTTGTTACTATGGAATACAGTGGGATGGCCAATAAATTTAAATAGTTGAAGGGGAGCGATTTCACAAAATGATAATTTTGTGTTTACTCACACCAGCCGGAGAAAGGAGAGAAGGAAGGGGAGATATATAGCCAAATTAACATAAGGGGCAGACAGTGGTGTTTAAGAACAGAACAGTAACAGGGTGGTATGGTGGGAAAAAATCTGTCTGACTCACAAGAGACTCACAAGGGAGAGAGCTATGGTCTCTTTTCAAGTTTTAATATGCAATTAAAGGCAGAATACAAGTAAAACAGAGTATAAAGAAAACAAATCACAGTATACAAAATAGAAAAAGGCACTAAATTAATACAAAGTACAAAAATCAAAAGAAAACTAACCTTTCTCTCACAGCAAGCTGTGGCAGAGTTTGGGTGAGCTTTTCCAGCAGAGCTTTGATATGTTTTATTTTAGAACTTAAATTGAATGTTTAGTACCTAGCTCCACCCCCTCAGTTCACAGATGATTAACCTTAACTGACCTGTTCTAACTTCTATGTGACTCGTTAATTGACCTGTTCTAATTTCTGTCTGACTCACAAGAGACAGAGCTGTGGTCTCTCAAGTTGTAATATGCAGTTAAAAGCAGACTACAAGAAAAACATAGTGTAAAGAAAACAAGTCACAGTATACAAAGCAGAAAAAGGTAATAAAGTAATGCAAAGTAGAAAAAATCAAAAGTAAATTAACCTTTCCCTCACAGCAAGCTGTGGCAAAGTTTGGGTGAGCTTTTCCAGCAGAGCTTTGATATGTTTTATTTTAGAACTTAAATTGAATGTTTAGTACCTAGCTCCACCCCCTCAGTTCACAGATGATTAACCTTAACTGACCTGTTCTAACTTCTATGTGACTCGTTAATTGACCTGTTCTAATTTCTGTCTGACTCACAAGAGACAGAGCTGTGGTCTCTCAAGTTTTAATATGCAGTTAAAAGCAGACTACAAGAAAAACATAGTGTAAAGAAAACAAATCACAGTATACAAAGCAGGAAAAGGTAATAAAGTAATGCAAAGTAGAAAAAATCAAAAGTAAACTAACCTTTACCTCACAGCAAGCTGTGGCAGAGTCTGGGTGAGCTTTTCCAGTAAAGCCAATCCACTCCCTTTTCAGCTTATTGGAAATACTTTCCAAAGATACTGACCACTATGATTCTTTTATAACTAGAGCACATAGTCCACTTTTTAAAACTGGAGATCACTACCATAGTTTGCCAGTCCATAAAGATTTTCCCAACATTCATGCAGCAAAGAAAAGGCATGCTAACTAAAACATACAACCCTTCTAGACAGATGTCTCTATCTGAGGAACCTACAGTTTGTTGTTTAGAATATCATGGCTGGAAGATCAGAATTAGTTTACTGAGTTAAGAGAACATTTCCACTGACTTTACTGAGCACTGAATGTTAAGTTACACTTAGAGAAGAGGAACATGACTTTTTAAATTATGTTTAACCTTTTCCATTTTATGTGATGAGAGTTAGTATCTACAGAGTGTGTGTGTGTGTGTGTGGGGGGGGGGCTTTCCACCACATGTGGGGGGGTGTCACTTTAGTAAGTATTCAAAGTTTTCAATTTTAGTAGTAATGGGAGTCATTTTGTTCTTTGTTGATATTTTGAGAGCCACTTTTTTGTAGTAAACCCCTTTATCCTACATCTTTGTCATAGCAGAATTCATTTATTCAGAGTAATCCCAGTGATGTCATCTGCTGCAGTGCATCCATTCAACCTTTCTGCTTCTGCTACTGCACCCCCGGGGAAGGCATGTCCACCAAATGCAGGACTTCCTGAAAACTCTTGCTAAGAATTACCCAAACAATATCCACCCGCGTCCTACTGAGGCACTGAATGGTTTGCCAGAACCACTTTGAGATCCTTGCTTGAGTCCTTGCTTTGGCAGCTGTTGCAGAAGTTGCCTTTGTGTCTTTTCTATATTCACCTGTCATATTCAGGACACCACTCCATTAACATTTCATGGAGAACCCCTTTCTCTATCTTGAAGGCTTCCCTCAGATCTGGTGGTCACAAGCAGGTGCTGAAATTACCACCACATCAAGCACTTACTGCCACTTGGATTTACAATGTCATCTTTTGACCTTTGTAAAAAATTAAGATACCCATATCAGTAAATAATCTTAGTTAATTACTATCAATCAAAGCATGTATGCATAACAAACAGTACTGTTTATACATACATTAAACTAAAGGGAGCAGATAGTCTTTAAAAATCCTTTAAAAAAAAATTAGCATTTAAAGGTAATTCAGGATTTAGGTGCCATAATCAAAAATGATCTTAAGTCTGTACATGTTTTAGAAAGTGCTAGCTATAGTTTAATGGGCTTGAAAAATAGCTTTGTTCTGTTAATATTTTATCAGCTTGCAAAAATCAGGTGAAAAAAGTTCTTAAAAACCAAAGTGAACTCTAATGAACCCAATATCGAAGACACAACCATTGTAGATTTTGTACATGTCACAAACATGCATTTTTTATATGACGGCTTGAGGTGTCTATCATAGGTAAGTACTAGGATAGCTGAGCTTGTAGGCCATTTTAAGCCAAGCCAATTTCCCCATCAAAGGTGAGACTCAAACCCTGTAACTTGTCTGTGAGGTAAGTACCTTTACCATTATACCAACTTCCATTATACATTCTTCAGTGTTTCTAATCCACAGTAAGAGCAGAATAAAAAGGCTTAACACAAAAATTGTGCCCAAATACAGTTAGCATTTCTACTAAAGCTTCTGTTTTATGTATAGCATATCGCCTGGCTGTTAATGCATCATGTGTAGTTACAGCAATTTTATAAATCTCTGCAGATTTTAAAAGTTTAACTTGTTTTACTGCATCTATTTGTCTTTAGGACTGAACAATCAACAATGTGCTTTTAAACTAAACCTTAAGGTCTTGACTACTGTATGATGCATTTAAGGCAAAATAATTCACATCAAACTGAGGTCAATATATCTCATAGGATGACAAGCATAACACATGGTAAATGCAATAAACAGTTTACAAACTGTGGAAAACAGAAGGCATCCAATGTGATCCAAGTCAGAAAATTAACCATTTATCTCGATAATTTGGAAACTAGCTGGACAATGACTTTCAAAACAGTTTAATGAAATGCCTTCAACTACTAAGTCAAGTAACATATACAATAAATCTGTTGGCTTGAATAAATCAATTGATTTTGTTATGTTTGTAATAGCTGCCATATGAAGTAATTTATCAAACATTTCACTTCGGATGGCATCAGTTAGCCTCATGACAAAAATTTGAGATGAATACAATTTCATACATTAGTCTGGATTTTAATTTAGTAATCCAAAATAAGAAATGAAACAGAACATTCAGTTATAAAGCAGCCTTGATGGCATTTGTCCAGCTGTTGCAAAATAGATATGAGTTGAGATGACTCGACTAGCATTATGACTGTAGAGTTTATTAATTATATGTATGCATAAAAATCTATACATTTTTCTTTTTTAAAACATTTAACAGTGCTTGGATTGACTGTCTTGTCTCACCATTGTTATGTAGCTGTTTAGGACATTGGGGGCTTTGCACAAGTTACTGAGGGCTGAATAGGAGCTAGATGGACAAGGCAAGGTGACCTGATGAGATATCTCCAGAATTCTTTGAGACCACATTTCAAAACTAGCTGTTTTTTCATATCTTTTCAACAAATCATGTGAGGAGAGTAAGATTTATGAAGAAAAAGGAATGGTGGTTATCATTTCCCCTTCATAAGAGTGGAAGCAAGAGAGCAAATGAAAAGTATTAATTAGATAGTTTATCCTCTGTTGCAGATAAATAATAACATTTATATTGAAGGATATAATTTTAGGAAGTAAAGACGGCAGTGGGAAGTAAATCTAGAGTAGCAGGATTTCAAAGCAAGAAAGGCAATTCTAATATGGAGTTATTTAATTGAGGATTCCAAGTAGTAAATTGCAAATTGGTTGTAGATGTGGACTACTTTTATATAAATTGCACAGCTTACAGTGTATTACAGAGTGATACATCCTGGTGAAACACTTGGTAGTAACAAAGGACACAGAGTAAATTAAGTCTACTCATATGAAAGATGATTGCAAACTTAGTGCCTCAGATATCAGAATGGGGGCAGTGATTTTGAGTGACTGTATAAGTAATATTGCAGAGGGTCTAAAAGGAAAATGTATCTTTTTGTTAACAAGTATCTCTAAAAGGGTCAATAAACAAGAAAGGGTAGAAAGGATGGGAATGGATCTGGAAACACTCAACCTATGGTCTAAATAAGGCTGTATTTAATTTAATGCAACAGATGTAGAGCAATGCATCTGGACAGCAATCATCTGGGACAGGACTATACTGCTGGAGAAGAAGCTGTAAGAAGAACAAAAAGTAGAAAGGAAACTGTGGGTATCCCCATTAGGTCATCCAAAAATACGTAAATTGGGTAACACATCAACAAGAAGATAATGGTTACAAATGAGAACTGAAGGATGAGGCAGAAAATATATCACCTTGAGAGCTATGACCTGATTTTTTTCAAACACAGACAAAACAGAGGTTGTAGAAAGGGGTCAGGAAATTAGTTAATTGCTATCACCAGAAAGTTAAATGAAGAATATTAGAGCTCAAAACATATGGTTTTGAGCAGTGGTGGATTAAAAGCACATATTAATTGCATTATGAAATAGTGGTTGGATTTTGTTTTATTTTTTCTGAAGATATCTCAACAATAACTTGTGAGATGTCTTTATATTTATTTTATAGCAGTCTGGTGTGTTGTTTTGTTTTTCCATGCATATATGAATGAGTTCTCTTGGATTTACCTTCCTGGGTGTTTTAAATGTAAACTTATCTACTAGATTGTGTTCATATATGTTTATTATTTAATGCAGGTAGATTTGTTTGAGTCTGTTTTAAGTTTGTAGTCTTGAGCATTTTCAAGCAAGAAGTGAAACTAAATTTAATCAGCAACAGTAACAATATTACCCACTCCAGAACATTTCAACAATAAAAGACCATCAGAAATGCTTCCATTATACTCCAACAATGTCCATACTCATCAGTTGCAGCCACTTTGTACAACCTCATGCCTGAGTACACTACAAATGCACACTTTCCTGCAAAAAGCAGTCTAACAACTGCTTAACTTGATCATGGCAGCAGGGTCAGTCATGTTCATTCACTTGCTTCCCCTGTAACCATCAGTTATAGCCATCATGATGACTGCATGCACCTCAGATTTCTGATTGTAAATAAAAATAATAGGAGTCACAGTAAAATATTTCAATTTTGTTTTGCACAAATGCACAGTAACTATAGCAAAGTGTTCCACCTTACCGCAAACAAATACACACTAGCTCAGTAAAAACAGATTAATGGTTGTTTATAATGAGCAAGTGAAAAAGGAAAATTTAATTTCATCCAAAGATAGTCCCCTCATCCCCACATGGCCACTTTGTTAACTATGTACATCTCACTCAGAAATATGATTGTGGAAAGAATCATATGTAGAGTAATGCATTTCAGGTTTATTTTTCATAACTTAATAATAGCTAGTATAGCCACTATGACATATTTTAACTTAACATTACATGAATACACCCAAGTTTGGCAAACCAAGATTAATGATTATTTTAAATAAGCCGACCATAACAAGGTAAAAAAACTTTCATCCACAGGCAGCCTCCCACCTCTACCCAGCATTCATAGCCACTCTGTTGACTGTGTACACCTCAGTCATCTGAGTGTGATAAAATAATGACAAAAATACATCTGTTTCAACCTTGTTTTATTCAAACAATAGATACAGTAAAGTATAAATCAGGAGCAAAATGATAATAATGGGAACAGAAAGGCACAAAATCCGGATCATTTGTAAAATATAACTTTAATTCATTTAAACAATTAATATAGCAACATTTTCCATCAACATGCATTTTCTGAACAATAAATAGTATGAAACTCTAGTATCTGACAATATTAACTTGCAATAAATCATATGAAACGTTAATGTCTGGCATTATTACTTTCCTTTAATCCTCAATCATTTACCAGAGAGTCAAAAACGTTATGCAGGAAAGAGTAAAATGTGAAGCAAAATCAGGGACAGATGAGAGGTTTGATGCACAACAAAAATCCTGCAAAGCCAGAATCATGATCAAACAACAGTAGTCTCTTAAAAACAATCTGTGATAGATTGCTGATTGTGATTTTTTTCTAAGTAATCAGAACTAGCTATCACTAGACTCTGTCATGATCCCTGCTTTCACCTGGAACAGCATATATGAGTAACTAAGCCCCCTCATTACCCATGCAACAAAAGACATGACAGCATGCCTGAATTCCTCATGTATACATCCCTTTTCACACCAGTTCAATGGTAACACAAGGATAAAATCTTTAATTCACTCACAGCCTGAGAACAGCATACCTAATAATTTCATCAATACAGTGAAAGCACAGATAAAGTGAACAAAGTCCTCCTCCATTTTGTACTGCTAATCAGCACATCACAATCCAGAAATGACAATAAAAAGTATGATTTTTATTGCTTCCTGTGTCATTCTGTGCTAGGCCATTTGATCTGCACACAATGACATATTCAGTGACCTTTCACCACACATTCCCTATGTAAGTAACACTGCTATGTGTGCTCAACATTAAGAAATTATATTTTTGAAATTCCCAACTCCTGCGATTACCAACAAC
>NC_056736.1:692135397-692176471 GCF_019279795.1 Protopterus annectens
TACATCCACATTCAAGCAATAATTTAATCTTGATTTCCATATTAAAAAACCTTAAGAAAATGTTTAATAAATTAACAAAAATTGTTTAATAACTGTGTACTGTGTATTTTTCCAGCTAGTTTCACTGTGTGTGAGGTATTAACTGGAAATTGTCCACTTTTATTAAGCATCTGTTGGGTTGTTTGCTTCTGATAACTTGTTGCAGTTAAACTCTTTTTTTCTAGAGGCTCCTTTAGCTGTTTAAAACTTTCATTTCAACTTTTCAGCTGTGAGAAACATTTCTGCAGTTTGTTTCCCACCCTCCCTCACTGTTGGTATAGTGTTTTTATAGTTGGCTTTGCAGTTGTCCACCCCTAGTGTAAATTTGATCTGGGACCCTCCTCCCAGTCTAGTGTCATTACCTCATTCTACCCAGTACAGGGAGAACATTTGAGAAGGCCAATCAGCTTAGTTTCTGCTACTCCTTTCTCTCTTTCCTTTCTCTCTTTCCATTAAAAAAAAAAAAAAAAATTATCTGCTTTTGCTGTATTTGTGTTTTTTCCTACTTTATTTTGCTTTTGCGTCATCTTAAAAGTACTCAATTGTATTTATTACTGCTTGGTGTAAATCATTCTAAGCCTTTTAGTTTAAGCACTTGGGCTTCAGACCAGTTGTTTTACATTAAGAAGGTTTGTGGTCTGCACTGTAGTGGCAAAACAGGTAGCGTACATCCTTCTAAGTTGGGAACTGCTGACTGAGGGCTCAGTGTCTGTTATTCTAAAAGTGTATTAATTCTGGTTTAAGCACCTGGGCTTCAGGCCAGTTATTTTACATTAAGAGGGTTCGTGGTCTGCACTCTTGTGGGAGGAGAGGCTGGTCTCTTCCCTTCTGAGCTGGGAATTTCTGGTTAAAGGCTTATAGTGCCTGCATATTTGAACTGCTTCTTACTGAAATTGGTACGCCTTGTTTGCTGTAGCATAGACTAGATCCAGGCCTGCTGCATCTAGCTTTGTTTGTATAACTTGAGCATTAATCCAGGCATTCTTTAAAGTATTCAGTTGTATTTATTACTCCTTGGTAGTAACTTGATTAAAGTGTAGCTATCATTCTAAGTCTTTTGGATTAAGCACTTGGGCTTCAGACCAGTTGTTTTACATTAGGAAGGTTTGTGGCCTGCACTGTGGTGGCAGGACATTTAGCTTACATCCTTCTAAGTTGGGAACTGCTGATTGAGGGCTCAGTGTCTGTTATTCTAAAAGTGTATTAGTTCTGGTTTAAGCACTTGGGCTTCAGGCCAGTTATTTTACATTAAGAAGGTTCGTGGTCTGCATTCTTGTGGGAGGAGAGGCTGGACTCTGCCCTTCTGAGCTGGGAATTTCTGGTTAAAGGCTTATAGTGCCTGCATATTTGAACTGTTTCTTACTGAAATTGGTACACCTTGTTTGCTGTAGCATAGACTAGATCCAGGCCTGCTGAATCTAGCTTTGTTTGTATGCTTGTTGTTTGTTTGCTTGTTATTTCCCTGAAATGCTAATTCCATCTAAAACGCTGCTTTTCAGCACTTCTGTGGATCCCTAGTGATATCTGCATTGCTTATTGTACTTATTTCCTTGTTTCACTTGAAATAAAGTTACTGTTTGTCATTTTTGCATTTAAGTTACCTGTAACACATTGCATTTAAGTTACCTGGCACTTGCTCACTAAGTCAGCACTAAAAAATTAAAAGCACTACACCCTCACAAACTCCCCTTGAGTACCTTGTTCCCCATTGGCCCTTTTTTTCAATTATAAATGAATTCCCAATACTATTCTAGCATGTCCAAAGGTCAGTTGTCAGTCTCCTCTCCGGTCCAGCTGGGGAATCTGGGAATCTTGAGGCAATGTTACAACTGCCTCATGTACACAGACAACCCTCTCCTCCTCCCAACAAATTCCAACACATCACATGTGAGAGATGCAACCATATAGCCAAACTGGAGGCTAAGCTCTCTCAACTCAGTACTGGCGTAACGAGTCAGGCGGAGAAGGAAACCACACTCACTACAATTCCAGTCTCACATAGACCTACCACGACAGCAAACCAAACACATAAACACACAAAAACATACTCGGAGGCTCTAAATAAAAATCTGCCTAAGCAGCAGAGACATCCAAAGCAGACACCCAAGCAACCGCTACCCCAAAACAAACCACGTGCAACACATAGCTCACAAAGCCAGTGTGCGGAACAGTCACCGCCCTTAAGGCTAAACAACACACCTGATACACTTGTAATAGGTGACTCTATCATCAGGCACACTGACGTCCTGCTCACCAGGCTGAACAAGGAGAAGGTCACAGTGAGCTGCCTGTTGGGTGCTAGGATCCGTCACATAACACAAGCACTCAGGTCACTCCAAGGCAAGTACAAATATGACTCAGTCATTGTCCATGCTGGTGTGAATGACCTGAGATGTATCTCCCTGGACTACATGAAAAGAGATATAGAGGAGCTCTCTGAGTATGTAGCCCAGGCCGGTATGACCCTGACCTTGAGTAGCATCTTACCCTCACCAAGAATGATGCCACAATATGAAGACAAGATGATCAATTTCAACAATTGGCTTAAGTATTGGTGTCATTCAAAGGGGATCCAATGCCTGTCAGCCTGGGATGACATGCTCGACAAGCCACTATGCTTCGCTAGGGGCGGTTTGCACCTGTCACCCCTGGGCTTTCAGATATTGGCAAAGGCTCTTGCTACCCCTATAGTGCCTTTTCTATTCAAGGCTCAAAAGACAAACCCACCTCCATAGGTATCACAAGGGATAAGAAACTAAGAGTAATGCTACTCAACGCCAGAAGTCTAAACCTCAAGATGCATGCACTCGAAACTCTCCTTAGCATGGAGAACATCGATATCTGTGCAGTAACAGAAACCTGGTTCAAGGCTCCTGAGAGCACCCCAGCACTACCAGGTTATACCTCATACCATGCTTCTCAGCCCCAAAACTTGGACTGAACCACAAAAGGAGGGGGATTATCAATATTTGTCAAAGATACTCACACCTCCAGGTTGGTGGCACAGCACGAAGCATCAGAGACTATCCATGTGCAACTAACAGTGGGTAAAATTGCTTTCTAGTTTATAGCCTGCTACAGACCACCCTCCCAAACCCAGGAACCCCACTCGGCCTTCCTGAGAACAATGGAAAATATGAAGGTCTCTCCAAACACCATTATATTTGGTGACTTCAACTACCCAAACATAGACTGGGAGCATTACTCTAGCTCCAACACCCTAGCCCAAAGGTTTCTAGAATTTATAAACTCAAATGCTATGGAACAACTTGTTACCACCCCCACAAGAGGGGAAAACATACTGGACCTGATCATCACCAACATGGGGACTCTATGCTCCAGACCAGAAGTGTATCCCTCACTTGTAAGATCAGACCATAAACTAATCTCAGTGGATAGTCACATCCCGACCCCACCCCCTGCCCAGAAAACCACAGTGAAAAACTTCTCTAAAGCAAATTTCACACTCCTCAAAACCGAGGTGGAATCCTTCAAAGCTCCCGGGCCTGTGGAAAATACAGCCCAGACCACAGAATCCTTTATAAATGCATTTTATGAACACCTTCAGGAATGCATGGATCATGCAATCCCAAATAAAACCAAGACCCAATCCTCCAAAAGCAGACATCCTGTTTGATGGACCCCAGCCATAAACAAACTATACAATAGAAGGAGGAAGCTACTACATGATAGAGCAAAATCCCAAAAAGGGAAGGCATCTCTGATCAGTATTAGCAAAAAACTACGGGCACTCATAAAATCGTCTAAGGCCAGCTTCGAGAGAAAAATTGCACAGGACACTAAGGATAATCACAAGGCTTTCTTTAGTTATGTTAGGAACCTGGGTGGAAATTCCCAGATATGCTCAGAATTAGTCCAAAATGACAAAAAATACACCGAACCCACAGACATTGCCAACATCCTAGCTGACAGGTTCAGTGCAAACGTCTCCCCCCCTCCCCACCAAAAGGGCAAATATCTATCCCAGCAAAGTGCTGCCCCCCTGACATTTCAGATGCTCAGGTAAGAGCCGCCCTCTCCAAAGCAAAAAAAACACAGCATCAATGGGACCAGACGGTGTCCCGGGCTGTGTCCTACATGAACTCCAAGAAGAGCTAAACCCAAACATTAAACTACTGTGCAATCTCAGCCTTACTACAGGATATGTACCCAAAGAGTGGCGTACAGCAACAGTGGTCCCTCTCCACAAAGGTGGTGCCTCAACCGATCCTGGAAACTATCGCCCCATAAGCCTGACTAGACTGGTCTGCAAAGCTATGGAAAGGATCATCATGGACCTCATAAATAAAGATATTGGGGACCTACAGACACTGGATCCTACCCAGTTCGGCTTTGTTAAAAGCAGATCTTGCCTCTTAAACCTGGTCGATTTCTTTGAAACAGTCACCAAGACCATTGACGAGGGGAAGGTGGTCCACACGGCCTACCTGGACCTCGCAAAAGCCTTCGATACAATACCCCACTTTGGCATTATGGATAAGCTCACCAGCTTAAATATAAACCCCTATGACACTAGATGGGTTGCAAACTGGCTCAAGGACAGAACCCACATGGTTAGAATTGCTGGAGCCATGTCAGACTCCAAACCAGTTACAAGTGGTATCCCACAAGGCTCAGTCCTGGGACCTCTCTTGTTCGGTATATATTGCTCGGAGGTACAGGCCAACACGGAAGGACTGTGGATGACCAAGTTCACAGATGACTGCAAACTGGGCGCCATAATTGACTCTCCAGCCGACACAAGCATCCTCCAAAAGGGCCTCATAGAAACAGACAACTGGTGCCAGAGCCATGGCCTCAAGCTAAAAGCCAAAAAGTGTATAGTCATCCCCTTTGGCAAAAACAAAGTGCCCACAAATTACCACATAGGAGGTAATCCATTAAGTACAGAAGAAGTAATTAGGGACCTGGGGACCCAAGTTGATAGCAATCTCTCATTTGACAACCACGTGGCCAAAGTGGTTAGAAAAACATTTTATATAGCCCACCTAATCATGAAGGGATTCACATCTAGATCAGGGGAGGTCATCGTGCCTCTTTACTCATCCCTCATCAGGCCCATAATTGAGTACAATGCCCCTTTTGGGATGTACCTTACCAGACACCTGCAGCAACTGGAAGGACCCCAAAAGTACCTCACCAAGAGGATCAAAGGGCTCAAACAGGTACCATATGCTGCCCGGTTAAAGAAACTCCAGCTCTACTCAGTGGCATACCGCCTGCTCAGAGGCGATCTGTGCCTGACGTATAAAGCCATGTCCAACCCGGAATTAATGGACATGCTGCACCTCAGAAAATCCAAATCCCATCGAGCTACGCGCTCGAGAGACTTGAACCTCAGCACTGAAATAAATAGGACATGCTGGAGGGACAGATTCATAACCCAGAGGCTCCCTTCACTCTGGAATAAAATCCCAGTCCAGGTTAGGCAGAGTCCCTCATTGACTCTCTTCAAGAGGAATCTTGATGAGTGGATGGGAGATTGTAGGTTTACCCCGGGTATCACTTCTGTGTCACTATTAGACAGTGGCACAGTATACTAACCTCGAAAAAGGGCATAGCAAAATTAATTTAAAATGGGTGGCAAAAGCCAAACACACTCTGGCTAGGCTTATAAATGCCCTAGGGCAGATAGCCTAGTATGAACCTATGAACCTATAAATAACCCCTGGAAACTCCATGTAAAAACATTATAAAAACTAACCTAATACATAAAAAATAAGTCTAGGATTGAAACAAGTTTGAAGAAAATTAATCAGTTTTAAGGAAGACGGAACCCCAACTTAGGAATCTAAATGTTTTACCCCCTTTTTTTTTCAGTATGACGCATTTAGATTTTAGTTGCTATTAATTTCGGCAGAGGGGTTAAGGAGAGTCGACCAATTAACTTGAGGGGGCACTAACATTCAATCTTAACTGCCAAAGCAGCTCACATTATTCTAGGAGGGTTTCCTATTGTCCACCTCTCAGGTTCTGATCTACTTGATACTCAATGACAGAAAAAAAGGAAACTACTTTGCTTGTATTGCGGGGAATGTATAAATAATGCATTCATCTCCACCCCTTTTTTATGTTGTTTTTGTGTTTGTAAATCCTGGTCTTTAACACCCTCTTAGTCTTTCCAAAGTAAAGTGAAAAATAAACTTTGCAATAGCTTAAGTAGACAACACCCCTGGAGGAACAGATGAAATATTTATAAGCTTTAAAGATCCTATCAATTTTTAGGATTTCTACTGAATCCCCATTGGTAATTTATGTGCATTGATTGTACATGCCACAATTATATGTTCCTTTTAGCCATCTATTCTCTACTGCAGTCATGTCCTTCTTCTCTTTTTCATGGATATTCTTAACATTTTGTCCCCTCATATACTTAAATATACGTGGCTTTGATCAAATGTCCAAACAACTGGGCATTTTTCAAAAAAACAATCCAATAGCTACTAACAATCTTCTGAACTTCTATGGTGTCTTGATTGTATTTCAAAATAAAGGACCTATTTTAGTCAACCTCACATACTCCAGTGTCATAAGTTGGTCCCATCTCAGAGTCCTTTGCTCCCAACAAAGGGGCAAATTTAGTACCCAATCCTTGAAATATCTCAGTCACTAGCCCAGTTACCAATTGTAGCTGGTAACCATGCTGTATAAAAAAATTCTTTAATTTTATTTACTTCATCAACAAATTCATCATAAAAAGATGGGGGGAATTTAATAAAACCTACACTTTTTTTTTTTCAGTGTAGGCATCGCACCACGATGCTTACACACACACACATGAACATTTTGAGATTCAGTAAATACTGCTGAGCGGCATGCACACATGCACAAACATAGAAACTTCTGTGGCATGTAAATCGCCTCATAAGCAGTTGAATCTCATGCAAATGAGGCAGGTAGAGTGATTCGACAAACAGAAAGACATCCGTTCAGACCCCGTGTCAGTGTCTGTAGTGTATGTGGAAAAATTCAATATACAGAAGTGTAGGCAGACAAAAGGGGGTGTAAAACAGTAGGTATATGGACATAAATTTCCTGAAAATGTAATACCACATACATATATGAGCAAAACTATTATCCCGTATGTCAGAAAGAGTAAAGGACATAAGTTAAATTAAAAAAAAATTTAATAATCTCAGCATGTTTGCGCTAAGTGTTGTAGTGCTCAAACATGCTTTATGTTGCAACAATTAACTGTTTTTTTAAGGTTTACGTATACATTTTTGTGTGATGAAACTGAATTTCTTGATGTCAAGGTCAACCAAGCAGAAGTAACACATATGGTCACAATTATTTATAGGAAACCAACTAGGAAAAATAACTTGCTGCATAGAAGCAGTATGTATCCGAGACATGTCACTCGAAATGTCAATTAGGGGCAAGTATATAGAACTATGAGGCTTCATAATGATAAAGAACTACTGGTAGAGCATTAGCGTCCCTAAAATGGAGTTTCTTAACAGAGGATATAAAGAAGCAGATCTTAATGAGTGTATTAAGGAAGCTTTTAAAGAGAGAGATGGTAAATGTAGACCCTATTATGCAGATAGAGCTATTACTGAAACCACTGAGGTTAAAGATAGACAAGAGGTGATTAGATTTCCTCAAACATATTCTTCAGATGTACAGGGTGTTTGCGACATTATTAAGAGGAACTGGGCTATACTTGGCACCATGGATGAGCTAAAAGATGTTAATAGATACAGTTCCACATTGTTCTTTTAAGAACAACAAGTCACTGAAAAGACTCATGTTATAATACCTCTTTCTGTAGCAAGGAGAAGCTATCAGATAGGAAAGGAACTTTTCAGTGTAGAAATTGCACAGCATGTAAATTCATTCATACGGGTTGCAAATATGTACATCCTGATATGAATTTTAAATTGGAGACAAACTTTTATGCTGATTGCAAGACATCTAATATAGTTTACTTTAGTTATTGTATTAAATGTCATGCTTTTTATGTTGGGATGAGCAACAGACAGCTAAAAGTTAGATTTTTAGAACATCAAAAAGACATTAAAAATAGGAAAGAAACTAATGCCCTGGCTAAGTATGGCATTAATTATGGGATGGATTATCATTTTATATTCTTAGTGCTTGAGATCATCTCAGACAGTTTAAGAGGTGGGGGGCATTAGGAACCGGACTGAATCCGCTGAACAGAAGTGAATTCTATCTTTAAATGCTGATAAAGCACCTGGTTTAAATGAGGTAGTCTCCCTTAAACATTTTTTGAAAGCCAGACCTTTGAAACATTGACACTGGTATATATGTTTGTGTTTTTATGTACTGGCACTTTAACCATTGTCTGCTTAATTGATGTGCTGATTGTTTTATTGATGTGATATTTAAATGACTCTGTTGTTCTTTAGTATTCAGTCTGATGAAGTGGTAGGAATATACCATAAAAGCGCTTAATTTTTTATTTCTT
Organism: Protopterus annectens; assembly: GCF_019279795.1. NCBI lineage: Eukaryota > Metazoa > Chordata > Ceratodontiformes > Protopteridae > Protopterus > Protopterus annectens. The sequence goes on from NC_056736.1 coordinate 692,143,892, forward strand.
ATTTTTATTAAAGTTTTATGGACTTTACCTGCAGCTGTGTTGGACTGGCATTTGCATTACTAAGACCACATACTGTTTAAAAGGTTGTTCTAATCACATGTTTGAAATTAGTTGCACTCATTAACAACTTAAAGAACCACCAGGTAAAAATGTAATGTCTATATTCTGTCTTAAGGGTTAACAAAATAATAAAAGCATTTCAATATTTTTAACAAAATCAACAATTCAGACCATAAAACATAGCTTAAAAAGCCAATTCTGAGTTTAATTTTAATACACTAATAGAAATAGTCTCATTAAGGCCGGGGGGGGGGGGGGCATTTGAGAATCATGAAACCAGATAAAGGTGGGAGGTTGGTGGTCATGGACACCAATGACTACATTAGTAAGATGTTTGCTCTAATTTATACAGAAACCTATGAAGAGGTTTCGGTAAATGAGAGGAACATAGCATACCAAAGGATTGACATCTTATTGGATGAGTTATTGTTCAATGATCAAATTTGTTTATTAGAATGTGATTTTTTGAAGGTTACTTATCCAAAACCCCCCACCATATTTGGAAACCTCAAGGTGCACAAAAGTATTCATGACCCCCCCATTAAGACCAATTGTAGAGCATCTAAGATGTTTCTGCTGGCTAAGTATGTTGATTTTCAAGTTAAAGGGACATTGAGTAAATTCAATCACATTTACAAGGACTCTTGGGATGTTTTATCCAAGGTTATCCCTCAGTTATATTCTGAAAATTTGATGTTTGTCACCATTGATGTGGTCGACCTGTTTTCGGTTATACCATATGGGGAAGGATTAGAAATGTTTTATGACTTCCTGTGTAGTAATTCAGGAATTGACCACGTTAAAGTTCTTACTATTAGAGCCTTATTGAAGGCCATTCTTGAAAACAACTTCTTAATTTTTGAAAACCAACTATTCAAGCAAAAGAAAGGGGTGGCCATGGGGGTTGCACGTGCCCCAGTTTTTACTAATATAGTATGAGCTCAATGGGAGAATACAATGGTTTTCAACTCCAAAATTTTGAGGTGCTGTTTTATGTATGGATGGCATCATTATTTTTGGGAGGGACTCTCATGAGAGGTTAGACCAATTTTTTCAATAGATAAATGCCAGCACTAATTTTTTGAAATTTACAATGGAGGTTAACAGTGAAAGAGTTCATTATTTGGATGTAACTACTTTTAAGAATAGGACATTAAAGAAATTTGAATCCTCTATATATAGGAAGCCCACCTGTTCAAACACATTATTTTTGGGATGGACTCTCATGAGAGGTTAGACCAATTTCTTTAATACGTAAATGCCAGCACTCATTTTTTGAAATTTACAATGGAGGTTAACAGTGAAAGAGTCCATTATTTGGATGTAACTATTTTTAAGAATAAGAAATTAAATAAATTTGAATCATCTATATATAGGAAGCCTACCTGTTCAAACACATTACTCCATTTCAGCAGTGGGCACCCTTTTCATCAAAAAAAGTCTCTTATTAAAGGACAGTGTTTTAGATTGGCCCATAAGATAAGCAGTGAGGAGATGTTCTTCAAGGAATGTGATGTCCTGTGGGCCATGTTGAAAATGAGAGGATACCCTCTTTTTGTTAAACAAGGTTATGGAGGAAGTTAAAAGGAAAAGAAGGGAGGGGATTTTCTAACCACTATTAGGATGTACTGAAGTGACACCTTTGGTTCAACTAAGTGAAAGGGTTTCACCAAACACACAGGAGGGATTTCAATGAGCCCTTATTTTGCCATATAATTTATGTTTTAATGACTTGAGGGAAATTATTAAACATAATTGGAACATTTTAAGGGTCAATTCAGGCATATTTCAGAAAGTTGATGAAAAACCTACCATTGTTTCTAAAAAGGACCTATGTTTTAAAACATTACTTGAAAGAGATGGAACAGCTTTGATGGAAGGGGGCATGCATAAGTGTGGATGATGTCCCCAGTGTAGATGCAGTTTGGAAGGAAAAGAAGTTAGAATTGGAACTGGTGATCTTGTTAAAATCTTTTGTAAGTTTTATTATTATAGTTCAGGCATAGTTTACATGGCTGTCTGGCAAGAATGCCAAAGTTTTTATATAGAAAAGACTAAGGGCATGTTTGGAAAGAGAATATACCAGCACCAATATAATATTTCTAGGTGGGATGAAAGGAATGCCCTGGCAAGACGTAAAAAATTTCCCTACTCATAAGTTTAAATACACAGTAGCAGACAGACTGGATTTGGGGTCAGAGGCGGACTTGCTGACTTGTATTTGGAATATAAGGAATTGAGATGGCAATTAAGGTACAATGCAGTGGTCCCCCTTGGCCTTAATGAGACTATGTCTATTAGCAGTGTATTAAAATTAAAGTCAGAATTGTATTTTTAAGCTATGTTTTATGGTCTGAATTGTTGATTTTGTTAAAAATATTGAAATGCTTTTCTTATTTTGTTAACATGTAAGTCAGAATTTGGACATTATGTTTTTATCTGGTGGTTCTTTAAGTTTTTAACAAGCGCAACTAATTTAGAACATGTGATTAGAACAACCTTTTAAATAGTATGTGATTTTAGCAATGTGTTTATTCTGATGAAGTCAGGGATACCACTGACAAAAGCGCTTAATTTTGTCAAATAAAGTGATCACTGTTCCGGTTCTCTCTGTCATTTTTTTTGTTTTCTGGGTGCTTTTGCAAATGATACCTGAGTGGGGGATATAGTCAGATGGCTTGGATAAGTCCAGGGAGTTGTATGCCCTGATGTCTCCTCACCCAGGTCCTTGGTGACTGATTCAAGCATGTCTACTACGTTTAACAGTCATTATCTCCCTGTCAGACATCCAAACTGTGTACAGTCAGCTGTGTGTAGATCACATATATGTATGCTGATCAGCTCCATGATTTGCCCTGAGGTCTATAATTCTGCTGGTCAGTGGATGCACCACCTCTGTGCAATGGTATAATAGTTGCCATTGTCCAGTCAGCTGGGGTGCAGCCAGTGGTTTTAGTATGATTGTAGGGTGTTCCCAATGGTGTTAATAACCCTTGTCAGATCCCATGTAGGATGCAGCCTGGGATATTAGCATGTCCAATAGATGCTGTGTATCTCCCATAGAAAGGCCAGTTATGACCGGCTCTGTAGATATGGAAGGTATGGGACAGGTTGTAGGAATGTCATGTGGCACATGTGGTGGGGACAGGGGAGTAAAGTTGATGCAGAACCTGTGGGACTACAGGTTAGCTATGAGTACAGACCCATTATGTGTGTTATCATTATGTACGAGTTCACCGACAATCTGGGCCTGTGCTACGAGGTTACACATGTAACTACACTGTGCACTGTGGGTCTGCTTCATGTGGGTCCCTATTTTTGTCACTTACTGTGTCTACACAATGTAATAACAACACTATGTGCTTGTTGTAGCTAAGGAGGTTGTGCCTGCATGGGGGGGGGGCACCCTCACCCCACCTGTCACATAGCAATGTCCACCTCTTATTGTACAGCCTGCTAATGGCAGTTGTTCACCAGGCAGGTTTGCTGTGTCATGAAGAGCCCATGTTCCACCTGTCAGGTACAGCCGGGTCCATGCAGTTGCATTGCTGCTTGCATAATGCATGGGTGTGGAGCTCAGCATACTTGCCTGTCCCATCTGAGGGGGGAGGTGCAGTCAAGCTATGTAAACCATCCCGCAGGAGGTAATAAATTGCTTTATTGAAATATATGTCTGTATTGTCTGCAAGGGGGGTTAGTTCTGTTATCTTAAATGAGACTGATCTATGATCAGATCCCACCAGGGAGGACCTCACAGTGGGGGGCTGCAGTGGTCAGCCATATTGGTAAAAACATGATGATGCAATACATTGGCTCCTCTTGTGGGGATGTCATGGCACTGCTCAAGGGCATTGTAGTGAAGGATGTGGACTAACCTTTGGGCAAGTGAGCTTCAGCACGACTAAGCAACACAATTGGTAGTCACTTAATGCCACACCAAACCATAGTGCAATGACATATCTTGATAGACACACATGCATCCAAATAAGTACAATAGGTGTCTGGATTCATGGAGCTGCTCCTGTAGCTGGCAATTGCTTGATCATGAGCCCTACCAGTAGCGAAAGGCACCTGTAGTGTATCCAGGAAATCACAGTGCTTCACAAAATCTGTATGTGTATCTGTACTTAATGAGTATGTATACACCACCTGCATTAGCTTGCACACTGTCATTTTGAGGTGTGAAGATGTGGATAGACATGTAGTCTGGCATAGCAGTGGTGCTGTCTACAGCCTTGAACCAGATGTCCTTGATTGCACACATCTGAATATTCCAAGGTGGGGACACCTTTCACAGAGTGGAGTTCAGTGTTGCCATTCCCAGTGTGTAGCAGCACCACAACCATGATGTTGTATGAAGATGGTGTTCTCATTGCAAAGTTTTCGCTAAACAGTGCATCTAAGATGCATTGTGGGGGTGTCAGTAGCCTTGGTCAGTACTCCACATCTTAGGGGTGAGAGATGAAGACCATCACTGGTGAAGCATTGATGTCTGCTGAGCAAGGCATCCCAGGCAGACATGTAGTAGATCCCCTTACAATGACATAACATGCTAAGGCAATTATTGACTTCCATCAGTTTCCATGTGTATGAAGCCATCATCCTAGGTGAGGGCCAACTGCAGCTGAAAGCTATACACATACCTGTGAGAGACACAGACTATCTAAGTTCATTCATGTGTCTGCATACAGTTTGGTGATGTATGTCCCTAGCTGTACACACCTGCAAGAACTATGATGTCAACATTATGTTAACTGATATTCCTTGATTTGCAGCAGTGTGTGGTATGGTTTATTGTGGCAACCCACAGACAGCTAACTGTGATCTTTCCCATATGTAGCTTGTTGACATGGGCACTGTGTTTCATGATGTAATCACATATGAATAAAAGGTGTGATTTTGTGTTTTGCCTCAGGTGTTTGACTGGTGAGAGAGTAGTGCATGCAGTATTATATGTACTGTGCTCTCCAGAGGCAAGGTTTTCTGAGGTGTCTGTTGTTTGGGAATGCGTCTGGCAAGGTGCCACACAAATGCAGGTGTGTGTGAAGTGGGTGTAGGTGGTGCAGGATGTGAGCTGTGCATGTTGGCAAAATGCTCATTGCCATATGTAATGACAGCTGTTGGAGACACCATGGAAGCAAGGTTTGACATGCAGTGAAATCTGTCATATGTTGTGTTTGTATGTCATAGGGTAGAGTGATGGGGACACTTTCCACATCTCATCAGCAGGTCCTGCAAAGTTAGGTTCATGCTGCCCCACCCTGGGGGTTGACAGCCTGACATACAGTGTTTGTAGACACTCCTGGCATTGATGATGTGGATGCCTGTGCATGCATAGAGGACTTGTTCAACTTTGCTGACATTACATTGGCCTCACAAGTGTATGATGCCTGTCAAGCAACCAGACAGCACACTGGTTATTGTGTGACATGTGGGAACACAGACGTGTTTTGGATGCATATGACAGTATGACATGCCTAGGCTATATGGCAGGTGGACATAACATTGGCCAAAGCTGGCAAGTCTGCCGCAGTAGGCCTCAGAGCCATGTCATGCAGATATCCATCATTAATCTATTGAAGGGCAGGATGCATGACTTTCTGTGAAATTCTCACCTAATGGCTCACCGCCAGTGTGCTGCTTGTTTCAGCAAGACTTGACATCTATGTCACTGGACATTGCACATTATATTGTCACACTGCAGCAGTGATTCTAATCACCATCTTGTCATTTCCCTAGTGACATACCACCAACCCTGAACAGAAGGCATAATACATGCAAAAGCCAACTGAGTACCCATGTTGCTAATCAAGGTATCTTCCAGTACACACTGCTTGGGTAGTATCCAACTGCAGAATACCTGTGTAAACCCCCCACCTCATCTTCACAGGTATACATATTACACTTCCCAAACATTTGTCTTTGCTTTGTACAAACATCTTGGATGACTCTCTTCTTGGAACATGATGGAAGTAACTGCAACACTTAGCTGCACAAAGGACAACTAGCAAGCAGTGCCAAGCAGTGTCCCAAGATCTCTGAGTCATGTGATATGAAACTCCATAAAAGAAGTTAGCATGGCTATGAGCAGTAACAATGTCATACAAGTACTGACACTGGACCAAACACAGTCTGTTTTTTCTCAAGGCCAGATTATGCCTACCTACCTTAACTGGTGGACCTCGTTGAGTGTTAAACTATGCAATGGATGAGGGGAATAAGACTCACTCCACCTACCATGGCCTGACAAGGTGTTTGACAATATTAAGCCAGCAGACCTTGTTGAACACTGTGTAGATTATTTACAGAGTGATATGTCAGCTGTTGGATAGTCAAGTATCTGATAGTCATAATATGGGAAGATACCATTGGGAGACCTATGCTACAGTGATGCAAGTCACCAGTGGATTTCCCCAGACATCATCAATGGAGTACCACTTCTAGCCATTCCATTCTCTGCAGTCACGGCCACTGTCAGTGACCTCTGACTGACTACATTAACAGGTGATTGCATATTAGGAGCTGTCACTGAATCCCACACAGAACCAGCAGTTATCCAAGATGGCCTGGGACACACATTCAGTTGTCAGAGCCACTGACAAATGGTAAATGCCAATGACTGCACAATACTATCCTTTGGGAAGTCATCCACCCCTGGAAAATACAGTAGTGTCTGCACACAGTTGAGGCCTAAATCATGGAGTTATGGACACAAAGAGTAATGTAGCCTTTGACTTTCACTGGTCGATAAGATGTGGGGAGCCATTCAGTTATGTACAACCTATACAGAAAGGCATGTCATGTAAATCCCAGACTGTCATTGTTACATTGTATTTGACACTCATCACACCTATCATTGAGTGCTGTGACACCTTTGCTATGTCACTATACAGGTATATCTTACAACTGTAGCAGCCACACAGGTTCCATGGTAAATCAATACATATTGTAGACAACATGTCCTGTGCAGTCCGTGTCAAGACTGTACATGTGTAGTCTGTGTCCTACATGCTTTGGAGGGGATGTGTATGGTTGCCATACAGGAAGGTGTCAGATCCCACTGTGTACCTCTGGTGTATCCAAGACAGGACTAGCACATGCCTTACCTGTTCTACACACCTACACCATCACTGTGGTATAAATAGTACATGCTGGAGAGACAGGAATGTAACACAGACACTAAACCCTATATGCAACAGGCATGCATGTGAAGCACACATCTGCTGTAATGCACATCATGTGCATGTTACACAATGGGACGCAGAACAAGACAATCATAACTGGTGTAGGACAAATGTCTGTAATGGTCACAGGAAATTTGTAGATGGGTCATCTCCATCACCACAGCTTGTAGATGTGTTAGCTCCTGAAACCCTGGTGACACTTATCAAGAGTATCAGACCTTTTCATAGATTAGGGATGCATGAATAGGCTGAATGACACCATTGTCCTTCTTAGCCTGTTATACACATATGAACCTATGGAGCCATGCACCTATATTGTTGTACCTTGCTGAAGACATATTTCTTCCGTGCTGACATTCCATCCATGCTGTGATGGCTATGGCTTTATTGCTACTGTGTATCCATAGCTGTTCCCTACAGACTTCTGAAACTGAAACATAAACACTTCCACGACACACCTTTCATTGTGTAAGTATACAGCCATTACAACATCATACAACATAAGGTACACAAAATTATGTGGCTTACTTATTACAAATGTCCGCATACAGTATCTGTCAATAACCACTACAAGTGGCATGGCAAAACAACAATGCATTACACAAGTACATGGTAATTTATACAGTCACCATGTGCATCAGACACATAGATTAATTTCCTTGCATTGATGACAAGGATAACAGGGATGTGGCACAGGTATCATCACTTGCACAGGGTATTGTGTGGGGGTGCAGGAGGCCTAGACTGACCCAATAAGTTGAAAGCATGTGTGTGACTCAGGATGGGAAGTAGGCAAGATGGACCATGGAGATGTGCTGTGTGTGTCTGTAGATGACCTGAATTTGGCAGTGATGTGTGAGTGTGTGCGTGAACACAGTCAAGCTCAGTGCTAGCCCTACATGTGTGTATATTGAACAGCTTTGAACCATGCATGGTAAAGCTGACAGTTCACTGTCTCCACCACCAAACATGGGAACAGGCTCTGCAATGAGTTGCACTCGCATCTCCATGCCCAAGGTCATAAGTGGTGCTAGTACCTGACGGTGACTGCTGTCTGCTGGGACCATGTCCTCCATGAGAATGCCCAGGACCATGAGTCCATGGCCTGCTACATGTTGGTGTGGACAGCACACTCCCCTATGGACCACTGGATGTACTGCCACTATGGAAGTGTGATTGTGCATGGCCATGAGGACTCTCAGCAGATGGTGTTGCTGACCTACGTCCACAAGTCTAACCCTCAACTCCAGCCAGATGTTCCAGCAAAGACAATGTGCATTCCTAGACAGATATTCTGCGATCTGTCTCAGGCCACCTTCTTTCCACTGTATCAGTAAACCAATCCAGGGTGTCAACAATGCAGTGGAGGTAGTCACGAATGTCAGACTGTGCTGCATCCATAACCCTGAGCATATGTCTGGAGTTCCTTTCAGAATGTTCTTGTACCTCTATGATGGCCCAAAACATATGCCAAGTGCCCCTAGCTGTGACACCTGCAACAGGTGGTGGAAGGACAGCAGGCCTCCTATCAATCTGCCTTTGTGGAACCTCACCAGCTCTCTGGTTATTACCAAAATCTACAATCACTGGAGCTGTAGTTGCCATGCTTTCCTGTTCAATGTCCCTGCCCTCTGATGGTCCAATATCTGTGGCCTCTGGGGACTGGGTATGTGTAGGCATACTGACTGTGCGTGGTGACAGTGAGGGTAGAAAAAGGATGTCAACCTCTGAGACAGATTCATCCCCTGAAACCCCCACTTGTACCTCACTCTGACCACTGTCATCATCAGATGTGGAAGAGACACTGACATCAGGTTGTAAAGGGGAGAGAGACCAACCCGTCTGGTCACCTGTGATAAGAAAGGGAAAAGCAGTACATTAATACCTGCACTATTATGCTCTGCAGTATTATATCACAATATATGTATAGCTGTATACACTATTACAGACGTGTTTAAAACCCAACCTCATATAGTAGGACATGAGGACATTACTTTTCCCCACAAACAGCTGTAGTTACTTGTAAGTAAAAGCTCTTTACACAGAAATCTAATCAGCAACAATGAGGTACACTATTGACATTTGTGAAGACTCTGCACAGTTGACACATATGACAATCTGTAATGTCCTGACAATACTGTCACATCTATCAGTGTGGTTACACCTACAAGGCATAGGTATGACTGTAATGTGTGTACAGTCAGAAAATATATGTGCAGTAGTCAATCATGTTGACAGTACAGCAATCAAGGCAGCAGGCCTGGGATGAAACTTTGGGGAATACATTGCTGTAAATCTATATCTGTAACAAAACAGTGTTGTGCTTACCAGGAGCAGAACCACAGCCTTGTCCGATACCTGACAGACCTGTGAAAAGGTGAGGGGGAGGTAATGTAAGTACCACCGCATGTTGCAATATAACAAGGTAATACGTCCATATATCTCACATTTACAGTAGTTACTGTGTTAATTGTTATGTTGGTCAAAATCTGAGCATGAGATTCAAACTGCAGTTAAACCCCTGCCCCCCAAAGAACAAAGACCTGACACCCACGTAAAAGTATGTACACCCTGGCACACTGAATGCTACAGTATTCCATTGCTGATCAAACTAAACTTACCTTCACATTCCTCTGCCATGGAAACTGTGGCACCCACATCCATGATGTATGGTGTGATGGATGCCTGGGAGTTGTCATGTGTTCCTAGGTTCACCAGGATTTCCTCAGTGGCTGAGAGGGGTTGTTCTGCTGCAGGCCCTCTACCGGTGACACCACGAACCCTGGCTACATCTGCTGCTCTTCTGCGTGCATCATTAATCATGTCTGTTGCACAGTGTCAATCCTGTTCATATGGCCTGCTCTGATGACCTATGGCATTCATATCATTGACAAGGTCAGCCCACATTGCTGCCCACTGTTCTCTGTTTTGCCTCCCCTTGGACAGTACGAGTTCATGGTGTTGGCAGAGGCCTTCCAGTATTATATTATTCTATGCATTCATGAAAGAGGCACTGTGTCTGGGATACATTTTTCCTGAAAGACAACAAAATGGGAACAAATGGCAGGATCACATACACGGAAGTACACTATGTAGAGATGCAACAAGAACATAATGGCTGGCAGTATCCACTGCTTCTTCATACATGTCATATTCCACAGTGTGCAAACATACAAAGCATATGGATACAACTAAGATACCAGCGATAGTCAGCTATTCCCAAGTGTGCCATGACAGATACTGCTGTATGATCATATGCCCAACACAGGAGTCCATTGTAGTATGCTCCCTAGGGTCAACCCCCCCTGATAATATGTCAAAACAAGAGTGCCAAACAATCAGCAGCATGCTATTACAACCACTATAAAGGGACAGTCCCATAAGTCCAGTGCGCCACACTGAAAAAAAAAAAAACATTCCATCCTTGATGCACTGTACATCTTCTGTAGGTGTGGATTAATGACATGTCATTATCACAGTTCTAAGAAAGGCTTAATGCTGAAGTCCCCATTCCCCCTAAGTATATTCACATATATGCATCATGTTGTAAACAAAAAGGTTACATACCTGATGGAGTACAATACTCCTCTGTTGATATGTGGAGATATATATATTTTTTGGCAACATATTTACTGTGTGAAGAAAGTTCCATGCAGACTGGTTCCCCATAGCCAGCATGTTTGCCTTTTTAACGTGCTTCTCATTTCCAGGTGATTGCCTCTTAACCAATCTGTGGTTCTGAAATACTAATTGCAGCCAACAAAGCTGATTTGTAGCATCATCAGCCAATTACATGCAACCACTGAACAAGATATAAGGCCTTCATGTAAATTAGAAGCCTTTTCTGATATGTTGTGCTAGACATTACTGGGGTCAAGATACTACATCATCACAGGGGGTCCATCTGTAGCAGCTACTTTTGCATACAGATGCTTCTGCAGGCAACAGGCATAGGCAGAGAGTGTTAACACTTTGGAGGACAACAAGCTGTAAGAATAACTGTGTAAGCTGTGTCAGCCTTGTTGTAGATGCAGAACCAGAGTGAGGGTACCCCTTCCACTCAAATTAAAGCATGTGTTTAGGGTATGTTAGACAATAGTATCATTAACAGAGCACTAGACAACAGGCTTGTTGTGTCCTTGAGCAACATAGAGAGTAAATCTAACATTAAGTCAACCATTTGGGCAACAGTCAAGCCATGTGTTACAGTGTGGTACTCATTTGGAACATGTATGCTTGCAGTCCTTGTTATTAGCAGGGGCTTCATTTGTGTATGTTAGTTGTGCAGCTGTGCTAATCCATAATATAATTATGAAAGAGTTTGTGCTGCACTCTGATATTAGTGGGCTTCATTTGCATTACCTAAGTTAACATCCTCTGTGAATGCATATTAATGCGTGACCTGATACTTTATGCATTTATAGTATTGCTATAGGGATATGCGAAGTGTGTTCTTATCTGTAGGCCTGTCACTTCAATCAGAGAAAAGCAGACATGTCATTTGGAATGCATTGTGTGGATAAAGGGTGCATAACTCAGTCATTAATTGCTGGTTTCACAATAATATAATTTAAATGCTACACACCACTGGATGTGAACCCAGGACTGTGTGTGGCAAAACTTACTAGTTGCACAGCATTTAACAGACTGAGCTGCTGAGTCACTGTTACAGCAGGTGTATTTGTCAAGATATAAGTGCACACATGCAGGCTGTGACATACTTTTTTTACATCATCATTATGTGAATGGATTTATATGGCTGTATTTCTCCACCAGAGTCCCACTTGAACATGTCTATTGCCATTAATGTTTTAGCAGGTGTATTTTTAAATGTTGCTGATAAACGTGCACATTTACTTGCTATTAGAGACCTCACTTACATTCATTATTCCATGTCTGGCCTTCTAATGGTGTACTCTGCACCAGAGTCCAAGTTACACTCCCATTTTTTTCATTACTCTTTAAGCAAGTTTGCATGACACAGTGTGATGTGCAGCTCTGCTTAAACTTACTTACTGACTGTAACTTGCACTTAGTATATTTTGCTTAAACTACCAGTTTTACTTAGCGATGTGGCATGGCACATTAATGCAGTGGTCTGCAAGTGTGATGGTCTTGGGTTCTAACCAGGGGGAAAGGTGTTTATTATCATTTAAAACACATAACAGTATAGCTCCATTTAGCTCAGCATAGCAGCAATGCGTGACACGCCGAGTTACCCAGCATTGCACAAATAAAATCTTTAAAGAAAAGAAAAATGGGGAAATGGGAAAGTGATGAAATGGGGTGCAAGCAGGGGGAAAAATAGTGAAAGGCAAGTAGGTATGTATAGGAAGCAAAGTGGGCCAAATTACTTGTGTGCAGTGGACACGTGTGAAATGGAGAGCTATGTATGGGACGATATTTTTTTGGAGGGGACAGGTGCTCATTTTATTTATTTATTTATTTTAGGATGAGAGTAGAATGTTGAGGAGGGACATAGGTACATGTGGGGGAGATAAGATGGGAAGGTGAGGAAGCTTTTGCAAACAGACCAGACAGACAAGACAGCAGAGAGGGGTGATGTGTGATGTAAGAGGGGGATTAAGACCTTGGATGGGGGGTGTTGTGGAATCGCAGTCTCATGTGCCTCCACAAGGTAGCAACATGACTCAAGTCCCCACCCATGGACTGTTGGCACTGCTCTGTCACTGCCCCAGGGATGGCAGTGATGGAGCCTGGGCTCTGGGATGAACCTGGCCCACCAGGATGGCCAGCACACTCTCCATCCAGTGCAGGTGGTGTCAAAACCCATGGTACATTATCTTGTGCACCAAACCTGGCAGTTTGTCATAGGTGACAACTCCCCCTCCACCTCTGCTCCCAGAGGGGGGCCCAGCCCTGGCATGTGGGCTGGAAGTACCTGACACCACAGGTTGTGCAGGGGTAGCAGAGGGGGCACCATCAAGCTGGGTCCCAGACATGCTGGACCCAGATGTCACGGCCCAAGGAGGCAAGGTAGGTAGATCACCTGGAACAGGCCTACCTTGTAACAATAAGTTAAGGTTAGTAAATCCAGTGTTAGTATTAACATAATGGAACACAATATTGATTAATGCAAATGCATGGTAAGATATATTATGTGAGACACAACATTAAATAACATAACAGTAAGTATGTTAACACCAAACCAAAATGAAATAACCCATTAGGCTAGCAAAACAGTTAATTTAACAGAATATATCAATATTAAATCATAATAATAAATAACAATAATAAATTAAAGAAGATAAGGGGTGGAGATTGATAGAAAAACATACCATTAGTGACGTTGCAGATAATATTCCCAAAAAGACTGCTAATACATAATTCTACAGGTGTGCAGTGTCAGTTGTGAGTACTGTGACTACAATTCTTCTATAGATGATGTAGCTCGTACATACCTCTCAAGCAGTTACCATGAGACAGTATGGGCCAAGCACTAATAAATGCAGGTACACAACTACATGGAACTTTTTCACATAATGTGCATAACATTCACGGAGGCTCTCAATAATAATCTGCTAAAGCAACAGAGACCACCATAACAGGAACAGGCAAGCAAAAACTGATGATAATGCTACTCAATGCTAGAAGTCTAAATCTCAAAATGCACTCACTTGAGGCATTCCTTAAAATGGAGAACATCCATGTCTGTGCAGTGACTGAGACCTGGTTCAAGGCTCCGGAGAGCACCCCTGCATTCCCAGGCTATAACTCATACCACACTTTTCGGCCATCTAACCTAGACTGGAACACCAAAGGTGGAGGTGTGTTCATATTCATTAAGGTTATCCACACCTCCAGGCTAGTTGCTCAGCATAATGCAGCCGAGGTTATCCAAGTGCAACTAACTCTGGGCAAAACTGCAATCCAAATTGTAGCTTGCTACAGATCCCCCACCATGCCCCAGGATTCCCACTTGTCTTTTCTTGATATATTGGAAAATATTAGGGTTCAGCCAAACACCCTAATATTGGGCAATTTCAACTACCCCACCACTAACTGGGAAAACTACTCATGTACCAACACCTTTGCTCAGCACTTTCTGGAATTCATAAATTCCAATGCCCTGGATCAACTTATTCACACCCCCACCAGGGGCAACAATCACGCTAGATATCCACATCCCACCCCCCACCTCCCATTAAGGAAACCACAGTAAAAAATTTCTCCAAAGCCAACTTCATGCTTCTTAAGACAGAAGTGGTGAACTTCATGACACCCATGCAGATGGACAATACAGTTATGACTGCTTAATCCTACAAAAATGCACTCTATAAGCACTTACACAAGTGCATGGATCATGCTATCCCAAACAGAACCAAGACACTATCCTCCAAAAAGCCAATCTGGTGTTCCCCTGCCATAAACAAACTCTAGAACAGAAGGAAGAAATTGTTGCAAAAGAGAGTAAAATCCCATGATTGGAGTAGCTCCCTGGTTAGCCTCAGCAAGAAGCTGAGATCCCTTATAAGATCCTCCAAAGCTAGCTATGAAAACAAGATTGCCACTGATTCTAAGGACAACCACAATGCATTCTATAGCTATGTCAAGAATCTCAATGGCAACACCCAGATCTGCTCTGAGTTACAGCACAATGGTACAAAAATTACAGAACCAACTGATATTGCCAACATCCTCTCACCCACTAAAGGGCCAATATCTATACAGGAAGAATGCAGAGTCCCTGTAATCACAACTTCACAGGTAAAAGCAGCACTCTCTAAAGCCAAAAACACAGCATCCATGGGACCAGACAACATCCCAGGCTGCATTTTACATGAACGTCAGAACGAACTGGCTCCCTACCTAAGCACCATGTTCAAGCATAGCCTCACGTCAGGCTTTGTGCCCACTGAATGGCACACAACAGCAATTATCCCACTCCACAAAGGAGGAGCCACCACTGATCCTGGGAACTATTGCCTTATTAGCCTGATGAGCATGGTCTGCAAGGCCCTGGAATATATCATCATGGAATTCATAAACAAAGAAATTGGTAATCTCCAAACTCTGGACCCCACCCAGTTCAGGTTTGTGAAAGGCAGATCTTGCCACCTGAACCTGATTGACTTCTTTGAGACAGTCACCAAAGCCATAGATTAGGATAAGGTGGTTCACACAGCCTATCTTGAACGTGCCAAGGCTTTCGACACCATCCCCCATTCTGGAATTATAGCTAAGCTCACTAAACTAGGTATAAATCCCTACGTCACAAGATGGGCTGCCAACTGGATCACTGACAGAACCCAGACTGTAAAAGTTGCACACTCCAAATCTGACCTCAAACTAGTGACAAGTGGAGTACAACAGGGTTCAGTCCTGGGACCTCCCCTGTTAGGTATCCACTTCTCTGAAGTACAGGCTAACACAGAAGGTCTCTGACTAACGAAGTTTGCAGGTGACTGAAAACTAGGAGCTATAGTCGAGTCACCAAATGATGTAGACATCCTACAGAAGGGCCTCACTGAGACAAATGCCTGGTGTCAGATCCATGGCCTCAAGCTCAATGCCAAAAAGTGCATTGTTATCCCCTTTGGTAAAAACTCTGTACCCATGAACTACCACATAGGCGGCAGTCTTCTTAACACCAAATGTGTGATAAGAGACCTTGGGACCTGGGTGGACAGTAGTCTCTCCTTTGATAATCACATTGCCATAGTAGTCAGGAAATCCTTCTACATGACACACCTCATCACAAAAGGGTTCTCATCCAGGAAAAAAGAGGTCATTGTTCCCCTCTACTCATAGGTTCATAGATTAGTACTAAGCTAACTGCTCTTGCGAGCCATTTTAAGCCTAGCCAATTATCCCTTGTGAGACTCAAACCCTGCACCTTGTGTTTGTAAGGCAAGCACCTTAACCATTAGGCCACCCTCCCAACTCTTAAAGATCACTGAACTCCTATAGGTTTCATAGGGTCATAGATTAGTACTAAGCTAACTGCCCTTGCAAGCCATTTTAAGCCTAGCCAATTATCCCTTGTGAGACTCAAACCCTGCACCCTGTGTTTATAAGGCAAGCACCTTAACCATTAGGCCACCCTCCCAAAATTCAACACTCATTAGACCCATTATAGAGTATAACACCCCTTTTGGAATGTACCTCACAAGACATCTGCAGCAGCTGGAAAGGCCACAGAAGTACCTCACAAAGAGAATTACTGGCCTCAAACAGATGTCCTACACTGATCATCTCAAAAAACTCCAGCTTTACTCTGTAACATATCACGTACTCTGAGGTGATCTCTGCCTAACATATAAAGCTATGCCAAACCCAGAGTTGTTGGACATGCTACACCTAAAGAAATCCCAATCTCTCTGAGCTACATGCTCTAGGGACCTAAACCTTGTCAGCACAATAAACAGGACTTGCTGGAGGGATAGACTCCTGTCCCAGAGACTTCCCATACACTGGAACAAGCTACACATCTAGGTCAAGCAAAGTTCTTCATTAACACTCTTCAAGAAAAATCTTGATGAGTGGATGGGAAATAGGAAATACACCCTGAGGATCACTTCTGTGGCTCTGCTCGACAGGGGCACAGGAAATTAACTTTCTTGGGTTGGCGTAAGCAAGGGAAATTTGTTGGCTAGGCTTACTTAGACCCTTGGGCCGATAGCCTAGTACCTACCTATGAACCTATGAACCTATGTACATGACTACCAAGGTGTTCTACAAATGGATTTGAAAATACATTGCAGTCCAGGTAATAATTTATCTGCTAATCATGGACCAGACAGACTGGGCAGTTGTATTTACATTACAAAATATCCTGACAGTTGAGAGGTATGTTTGTGTACTTTAAGTAGACTAGACAGCTGTCATGTCTTAGGTGGCAGGCATGGGAGTAGAACCTAAAAGCTGTGACTGCAGGGAACATCTGCAAATAATGTAACAATTGACTGCAGCAACATAGTACAGGCATGCAATGAATACAGTCCTACTGCAAGCATTTAGACACATTTAGTTATGACACCACAGTCCTGATTTACACTTTATTGGTATTGCTGGTAAATATCACTGAAGTATACACATGATATCTGCCCATAAAGTGAGCTATGTCAGCCTTATACTTTGTTCCTGGAGTGGGAGGAAAAGAGAGCATTATGTGACAGAAAATGGCCTGGAGACAACTTAGAATCATACTTAGGGTTGTGCAATACATTTATCAGGCAATTGCTGTTGCACTCCACCGTTATTGCAATTTTACAGTTGACTGTCGCAACATTGCAATAGCACAAGCCAGTCCGGGCCACCATGGCTAAAGAATATATAAAATCTTTAATAAAAATGAACAGAGACAACAGAAATAAAAGTGAGATTAGTGCTTTCAGGCCACTGCCTTTCATCAGATCTGACACATAGAAATCACTATTCAAGTTAAAAACCAAAGGTAGCAAATCAGTGAGCACCTGCTATCAGCTGTATCCAATCAAAAACTAAGAGTGGGGCCTATGCCCCTTTAGAATAGGTTTCACTGGAATGACCTCATTCAGCCCTGGTAAAACATCCGCTCGCAGCTCAATAATCTATTTTACCTCCTCCTTTTCAGTACAATCACAAATATCACCATCTCTCATTCCAGTATAAACAATCTCTAAAACCATGAAGACAAAACTAGGCCCCATTCTTAGTTTTTGATTGGATCTGATGAAGGGCAGTAGCCTGAAAGCACTAATCCTATTTTTATTTCTGTTGTCTATGTTGTTTTATTAAAGATTTTATATAGTCTTCAGCCGTGTTGGCCTGGACTCTTTTGTGTGTAATTTGGAAGTTGTTTTGAGTTCTGGGACATTTGGTGCACGTTAGTTTTCTGGTTTCTTTTATCCAACATTACAATAGACATGCAATGCATACAGCTCTACTGCAATATGTTATGACACCACAATCTGGCTTTCCACCTTATTGCTTACTGTTGTTGGCATTGTTTATTGGTTTTGTTTATTGCACTACAGTTTTTATTTTTTATTGTTGATTGCACTACAGTTATCATAAAATATCTATACTTACCACACTTACGGTTCATCCTGGGCAGGCACCCGGCATGAGACTGCATGTTGCAAGCCTTCTCAGCTGCACTTATTGGAAGAGAAGCACACTATTATGCATACCAATTTTGCACAGATTTAGCTTGTATTTTAGTAAAATAGTGGCAGAAATACTTTCATATTGTGTGGGGCATGCCCATCCCTGGGATCTTGGACCCGGATGTCCAAAGTTCTCTTTCGTTGCTTCAGGTCATCATAGTGGTGACGACATTGCTCATTAGTGCGGGGGGTGCCATTAACACTGGTAAGATCCCTGGACAACTGATCCCAGGTCTCAGCCTTACATTCTGAGCCTTGGTAATCGCCCTGCAACAGCTTAGGTTCACAATTCTGTACCAGGGCCCCAACAAACACTCATGACTCCTGCACACCACACCTCTCCGCTTGAAAGTGCTCACCCACTCCAACACTGCATGGTATACCAACAGGTAGTAGGAATCCAACAAATGTTGCAGAATTCCTGCCTATTGGCTTTAATGTAGGCTGTTTTCCCACCCTTACACATCATACTGCAACATTCAAAAAAGTGCCGTGTTGCTTAGCATCGCATGAACCTGCTTAATGGAGCTGAGGATCATGGAAACTCACATGACCATGGTTTTAGTGAAGCTTAACAATGCGCAAACAGTGGTAGCCGTTAACCATGTTTAAGTAGTGCTTTACACGGTGCAACTCTTCCAAATGTAGCAAATTTGTTTTTAAATTAGGAAACCACAAAGGGTGTGATACTTGAACGAACAAGTACTCAAAAACACGTACCGACATGAGAACAGCAGGAACACTAATTTATTGTAAAGAAATTGAGCACTTTTGTCCCTCTCATGGGGGACTTCATCAGAACACACATCAAATAGTATAACAAGTTTAAATAACTAATGAATCCATGCCGTTGGTGATAGGTTATAGGGCAGGTTCAGTCCCTTATTTGGGGTGTCAAGCCTTCATTATTCCCTCTCCTATTTTCATAATTTTATTAATTATTAAATTTTACAATTTTATTAATGATGATTTTTTTTATAAAAACTTTTATTTATTTTAATTGTTGTAAACTTGCTACATAAATGAGAATTCTTTAGTGTTTTAAATTGATTTTTTGGTGTTTATTAAATTTGTATTTGTTTTTTTTCACACAATGAGAAACAAATGTCATGTGATTTTTTTTTTTGGAAATTTTACTGGTGCTATGTTCACCAATGGCATGGATTTTTTAGTTATTTAAACTTGTTATACTATTTGATGTGTACTCTGATGAAGTCCCCCGTGAGAGGGATGAAAGTGCTCAATTTCTCTTTACAGTAAATTAGTGTTCCTGCTGTTCTCCTGTCAGTACACGTTTTTGTGTTTTTGAGTACTTGTTTTTAAATTAAGCAAAACATTCACTTACATTACAAAAAAGGTATGAGTGCTAGGGACTCTAAACCAGGATCTACTAAGCTTTAGGCCATGACGCTACCCATTTAGCTGCTTGTATATTATGTAAACTAGTATACCTTCCCATATACTACTAAGTTACCTGTTGGTGTTGCTAGGCACCATGTCATGCCACTCAAATGGGCTTAAACACAACCAGAATTAAATAATTAAATGCATCCAGTTTCTACTTTTAGATGTCTGGATTGTGTTAGCTCTGTATGTGTAAGCACAGTTCAGCTTTGCTGCACTCTGTGCAATGCCTTGTAAACGGACTACAAAAATAACTAACTAACTAAATAAATAAATAAAAACAGATATAATAATTCTTACATCCAGTTTCTATTTTTAGATGTCTAGCAGGTGTCAGCTGTATAGATGTAAGTGCAGCTCAGCACTGCTGCACTTCATTCCACATAAACGGGCATTAAAAAAAAAAGCTTTAGAAAATGAAAACACAAAATATTAAGTCACACACATTTCAACATCAGCAGGGCACATTACAGGGATTCTTACCCTGTACATAACATCTGTCCAGGAATTCCCTGGACAATCCACAATCATGGAATAGCCACTAGATGACGACCTACACAGATTCAGTAGCTCTGTTACTATGCTCTCCTTCGGCAACGCACCGTGATTAATATTCATGGCACACTGCCAAGGGGAAACCATGGCCCTGTACACAGGTACATTCCATTTAGGCTCTACATGGAGCCTACACGGATTTTATTGAATCCTGGGGGTCATCTGTCCAACCCTTACCAATTGTCCCTTAACTATGTAAATATGAATTTGAAAAATTTTATTTTCTGTATAACCTTGAAACAAACTTGTGACATTCTAGATCTTTTTTGATGTTGACATCCAAATAATTAATCTCATTGTGCCCATAATTATATATAACCTTTTTAAAATCAGTGGTCTCATTAATGTATACCAGTAATTATTCCAAATCATGTATCGAGGCTTTCCAAATCATAAATAAAGGAATTTATGTTAGAAAAGTCTAGATTTAAGCACAAATTGTTGTTCCTGATGGTATAAAACCATGTTAGCAAACAAAGGGGTGCAGGCGGCACCCATTTCTACCCCATTCGGCTTTTTGTAAAACTCACCCTCGAAATACATGAAATTGTTGCCTAAGATGAGTTCCATGCATTCGACCAGGACTTTCAGGTCAGTCCCATTCAAAAACTCACAAAAGGTCAACGCATTCTCAGACTACTGCAATCCTAAACAGTGGTGAAATCACAGAAAATAAATCGACAATATCAGTTGTGACGAACAGTGAAGATGTGGAGTGCAAATCATTGGTAATTTTAGTCAAAAAATCCCATGAATCAGAAAAAATGTACTGGTGGAGTTTAAGAAGAGGTTTTAGCTTTTTGTTGACAAAATCCGCTAAGGGTAAGTCTTAGAATGTGTAGCTGCAATTGTCAGCCTTGGGGGCAATCTGATATATTTTTTATAGATCTTTGGTATACTAAAGATAGACAGAACAATGGGGTTTAAAACTGTCAAAAAATAAAACAACTTCCTATCTATAAATCCTTGCATGAGATTGTCCTCCATATCTAAATCTGTTTTTCTGTAGGAAAAATGTACTTCATTCTTTGATACACGAATATACCTCGTGTCACTGTGTAATAGTTCCAGCACAATGTGCATCTCAAGAAAATGCTTCACATACTCATGTGGATTCCCCAAGAAGAAAGCCTCCAGGTATTGTCAGACTTTGACAGCATCTGATCAAACTTTTCAGTCAAGGTGTAGGCCCCACAGCACTGTTAGGTCAATGCCAAGGGGTTCCCCTGCATCTAGGAGATCCTGTCTTCAGAACAACTCAACATCGAGCTCACATACCAGCATTTGTTCTCAGGCTATGGGACCAGCACCTGCATTATCCTTAGGAGACATTGTGTAGGACACCTTCCAAATATAACTTACATTTTGAACATTTGTAAGATGAATTGTTGGGAGGGTGGCCTAATGGTTAAGGTGTTTGCCTTACAAACACAAGGTACAGGGTTTGAGTCTCACAGGGGATAAATGGCTAGGCTTAAAATGGCTCGCAGGGGCAGTTAGCCTAGTACTAATCTATGAATCTATGAATCTATGAAAACAATACTAACCCAGCGGTCCATTAACACACATGGTTACCGCAGCACTTCTTAATTGAACCTGAAGAAACATTTAGCAGAGAATACTGCAGGAAGAAAAAAGAGAGAGAGAGAAATCAGTGCAAGTAATCATGCTCAGTTATGTACACTGCAGTGAAAAATATCAGTGCAGTACTAAACATGTTTCATTATAGCTGCTTTTCCGCAGTTTAATCAGTCTGACAGTATAACTACTACTTATGATACTCAGCCCTCAGCTCTGTACAAGTGATAGTTAATGGTAAATATATGAAAGACATTTTTTTGTTGAATTATAGAAAATGGCTGAAGTACAGTGTAAGTTCCACATACTAATCAGCAGAGCCTATAAGTAACACTGCATGCATCAAGTACTATCTGTGTCAATGTTTGTTTTTTTCACTTTCCCTAAGTGAATGTTGTGGCGCATAGTTGGGGAAGATGTTGCATCGTATCCCTGGACAGTGATATGCTACTGCTGTCATCTGGCCATCATGGATATCATTACTGGTGGATGAATGATCGAAGGAACTGCTCTGACATTATCACCAGCAGTTACACACTAGGCTGATGCATGATTTTGATGTGGAAAATACAACACGTGGTAAACATCCTGAATGTAGTAGCATCCACAGACTCATCCCTGCAATGGAAACAAGTTTTGAGCAGGAAAACACGAGTTCAGTGATTATCCATGTCTGAGATGGGGGGGGGACCTGACTCGGGATCTCCCTTCTTCCTGGGGGTTAATGGAGTTGTGCCATGCCAAAATTTGAGTAGGTAGCCAGCGTCAGCTGCAAAAACATACGATGGAGACAACACATAAAAAAAGGGGTAGATTGCTCACTATAACAATGGACAAATACTAAAATACCTAGGATTAGGAAAAGTAAAATGCTTTGCACTTACCATCTTGGAGACCATAAGGAATCCTTCCATGCAGGAAGAGGGAGTAGAGGGAGCTTGTGTGTCAGATATGGGAATTGTGAGTACTGCCAAGATGCTGGGTTGACACTCTGCTGATGTATTCCCATTCATCACACACTACTTGATTGTTGACAAAATTGTAGCTTGTCCTGTTCCAATACTGCTCCTGTTGTGGTCCAAATGGAGTTTTAATGGCAATATGGGTGCACTCAATAACACCAAGTGTCAAAGGAAAACATGTCTTCCCACAGAAGGCACACATGGTACTGTCCTGGTCCTGAGATGACACTGGGAATAGTGGTTCTGATCCATATATGTTAAGAGTATGTTAAGGAACTGCTGAAGTAACCTGAAGGCAGAAGCCTGTCAGATGTCTATTTCCACATTTTATCTCTGAAAGGTCCTCATGAC
Source organism: Protopterus annectens (assembly GCF_019279795.1). NCBI lineage: Eukaryota > Metazoa > Chordata > Ceratodontiformes > Protopteridae > Protopterus > Protopterus annectens. The sequence continues at coordinate 692,167,097 of NC_056736.1, forward strand.
AGATGTAGTGAGGCTATACCTACTCTGGTATCCACAAGTACACAAAGAACACGCATCCATCCTCCAGTCTCCATTTGTGGGCCATGCACACTCATCAAGGCATGTAGTATGTCTTTGTCCATTGTAAAGTTGTCCAAGATTTCCTGATCAGCAAAGGTCAGCTGGGTCAGTCTTTACCTATATTTTCATTTTCTCAGCTGACAAGTCCTGTTGGGTGCAATGGGTTTTGACACCACTGAGACTAGGACCTCAGAATTGGAAATAACTAAAATAGCAGGAAATGCAGACATCTTCATGGATTGCAAAGTGGATGAGAAAAGGTACAAATTTGCTTTTCATAAACCTTATGAGCATGGTACAGATATGCATCTAAAAGTGACTATGAATTGTACAAAAACAGGAAGAGGTCCTAAGGTACTTGAGATAGTCACACCCCCGGATTCATGAAGCTCGGCACAAGTCCGGCGTAAGTCTTGTGCCGGCCATGCAGTGTAGATGTGGAGTAGACGCGCCATATGCATATTAATGAAGGCGCGCAGCTGCCACAGCCACGTGCATAGGAAACGTGCGCGAGTGCAAGTGGCGTATCGAAGTTGCGCAGGGAGGCATGTCAATGTCGGCTTCTGAGGAGCAACCTAAACTGCTGAATATTATATTCTGCCAGCAATAGTAATCATACCTATCAGTGTCCGTGGAGACTGAAACGTATGCAAAGCAGAGTCCCTGCGAACAGAAAATGAAGAGTCAAACACAAATGCACGGTAGGGAATAACGGGTCTCTACCCATGAACAAATGACAGGAAAACCGTGTGCCTGTAGTCCAATGTAGTGGTGATAGCTGTACCATGTGGAAGTGAAATGTATCAGATGTTAGCGCGCCGCCAGTAGGTACGTCCAGTCCAACGGAGAGGGTCACCATCCGACCCATAATATGAGGGAGGGAACATAGCTGTGCAGATGTGTCCATAACAAAATAAATGAGGAGAAATGTAGATATAGGTAGTGACCGTATGTCTGAATCATATCCCACAAGCCATGTAATAGTCACATACAAAAGGTATGTCCGTATTTCACATACCAAAAGTGATAGGAAATAGCATACGCATGTAAACGAAACAGAAGGAGCATATAAAAGAGCCATAACAACACGGACACATGTAGGCTGAAAGGAACAGTATGATCCTTACCGTCGACCAAGATTACCACCTGTCCCACTTTGCGAGCGACAGTCCCTCTGTGGGCAGATGTGTCCTGACACAAACATGTAAAACTGGCAAATGTCCAGAGAATATAGGACATAATTCCTCCGTAGACGTCACGCAATAATTGCAGTAAACATATTTCACTGGACGTATAATACAATAAGATACCGAAATGCTATAAGAATAAGCTTAGATATAGGCAAGAATTGTAAGTTCTATCTGCCGAACTGACCTTGGGTATGTGTCGGCCTGTAAAATATGCCGTGTTCACCGCAACTGTCACAGTAGGGTCGCCTTACAAATGGCTAAAGTGGGACATGTTTGGTACAGACATCAGACTGTACAGGCCGACACATACTCATGGCCAGTACAAAGGACTGAACATAACTGTTTTGCCTACAGAAAAGCGTATTCCTGTAGCATTTTAGTTGCTTATTCTGTTTCTCATAACAGTCAGGTATTTCAGATACAGAATTAACTGTTTAATGCAACTATCACATAAAATATAAGAAATATGTGTGTCCTAAAATCTCAGGACATTTGCCATGTTGACAATTACATGTCAGGACACAACTGCCCAAAGAGGGACTGGCCCTCGCAAAGTGGGACAGGTGGTAACCCTATGTCACACTGTGGCCAATTGAAAAGGTGGAAACACAACCGTTGTCTGTGGGGAGGCAATGTCCACAACGGTCGGACATGTGTAAGGAATAGCTTGGACATAGGAAAAGGTGCCATCCTACCAATGAGTAGAACAGGCTGGCAAAATCCAGAAGTCAGCTGTATAATCCGAACGTGTATGTGACGCAGTCGAATGGGTAGTACCCAGATACACCAACCAAGTAATGAAAGTGAAGTAAGGGCATGTACCTATGTGCGGGAGGTATAGTATATGGAAAGCAAACATGGCAGGGTAGTCCACACAACCATAAAGGTACCTGACACATGTAGGGTAGTCAATGTGTAACTCTGGCCATGTCATGGGTCAACAACCAAAGTAGTACTCTATGGGGTGTGAGTAATTCGCGTGTGAGGGGTGTGTGTTTAATGGTAAATTCCTCAAAGGCAATAAATGTGTCATATGCAGAAAAGGTGAACCGGAGGTGTATGAGGGGGCAGAGGGTGAAGTGGAAAGAAACACAACCTCGTGTAGAAACAGCTGCAAGACAAGCAGACAGGCCATAGTGTAGAACACAATCTCACAAACATATGAATATGGAAATATGCGAGACAAATGTATAGATACGGCACCATCACATACCCACAGATGGGTCCTGATGGAACTGGCCATAACAAATGCAACACACCTGGATGCATAATAGCCTACCCAGCATACCCTCCACAATACACAACCTGCCACCATACCAGAACGTCCACCAAATCCAGCCGTACTTGGTCCACTGGTTTGCTGCAGAAACAGCTACACACAGTGACCCCTACGCATATGTAGTAGGTATTGTCACCCTAGGCAGTGTCAGGATTGCAAACCATGTATCCCCTGCAGGTAAAACCCCCTGCACGTTTTCGTGCATCCACAAAAATCTTCGTTATCCAACATGTTTTCATTTTGACCAATTTTTGGGATATCCCTCATGGGATGACCAACCTGTGTAAATAGTAGAATGGGTATGATGACATGATGTCCAATCCAGTAGATATCTGGACACAAGTCAGAATGTGCAGTGGAGGTCCATGACACTGTCCAGCCCTAAGTGGGCATGCATAACCTACCACCCAGGATAAAATACCTTCCCGTGATGCACATGTCCAGACACGAATAGGAGGGAGAATATAATGCACACATTTGCAAAGTGGAAAACGGCATGAGGGCGAGGAAGACACTACATAAACAGGTCAACCCTGATCAAGTGTGAGGGACACTGACTGTGTGCAGTCGTGACTGACCATACCTGTCAACCTGTGTGAGCAAGATATCTGGACAGAGCCGTGAATATAAGTGAGACAAAGGTCCAAAATCAGGGACAATCTGTAAACATATGTCTTAGAAACATAGAATTTGATAGAATAACAGTTTGCACATTGGCATTAATGTCTGGAGTATGAAGTCTGAAACCCAACTGTCTGTCAGCATGTTCTGACTGCAGTCTTTAATGCTGAGCTACTGCTGTGCCAGAACACAACAGCGTATTACAGAGGTCTGTGCCATACCTCCCAACTGTCCGGATATTCTCAGAATGACTAGGGTCACCACCTGTCCCACTTTGCGAGTAACACCCCCTCTGTAGGCAGTTGTGTCCTGCGAAATAAATCAACACATAGCAAATGTCCCGAGAGTTTATTCCCTAATTTACTTTAATAGTCGCATAAAACGGTTATTATGTATGAATCCTCAATATGTTATGTGAAGTAGCATTAGCAATTCAAATGTTACTAGAATAAGCTATTATATGTACAAAAATGGTTAAAGTTCAGTACTTTGCTGTAGGTATGATTTGTCCCGGAAAATCTGACATCTCTACAGAACATGTCCCACTTTGGGCAGTCGAAAAGGTGGCAACCCTAAGAATGAGCATAGGTTTGCCCCATAGTGTTGTTGTGTGCCTCCGACAATCTGCACCAGTGTGGTAAATAGCTGGGGATTGACGTCACTAAATAATGAGAAATATCCTGAGTATAAGACTCCACAACCTGCACAACAGTCATGCTAATGCAAAACCTAGCATTCTATCAACGTTCTAAGCTTGTAAGAGCAATCGTTAAAATGTGTCCCTAATTGTCCCACCATCGTGTAGGTTTTGCGCAGGTTCAGTGCTCTAAGAGGTTGAGAGGTATGTTCTGTACAAATTTACAGGAACAGCCCTCACACTTGTGTAATGTACAACTGCATACCTGTAGTCACTTCATGTCCAAAAATAATAATCCCCATATGACTGTATACAGGTAATAGTCAAATGTGAATGGGAACACCCCTCATCATGGAGTACGGACTATAACAACCACACCCATAATATGTAATGCCAACAGAATAAGCTGTTGACAGGTGCACAACCACCTGTGTCTATAAACACAGGTAAAACTTCAAAATAGGGAGATAATCCCTGTCCATATGCTTCGTCTGACATTTGACCTCGGCCAGGGAAGTTCCGTTCACCAGGTGGGCAAGCCTAAACGCAGATCATTACATGAACACCCTGACAATCAAAGACCTGTATGTGGCTGGACTATATGCCTTGGTGTTCTGCATATCCTCGGAGTGATTAACAATGCAGCCGGAGTCCACAGCAGTAGGCAATAGGGAATGTGTAATATGTAGTACCGCCTTTTTCCCAGCAGGAGAATGGATGCCTGTGTCGTAGGTGAAGCGGTGATGCATATGTTGCTGTAGCTAAGTACTATGGGTATGCATATCAATGAGGGAGAACACCAATAGGATAGTGGTCCCGGTATCCGGCCAATGTGTATGAAGTCCCGGTTGACCTACGACCACTGCACATATAACCTGAAAGTGTAATGAAAGCGTTCGTGCAGTACACACATTTAAATATGTAAAGGTGAACGTGTGTTTCGCAGTAGTCCATAAACTGGAATACAGATATGTAACTGTTACGGTCAGAATTATGAATGTTCACGGAAGCACAATTAACTATGAAACACATGTAACCCACAATAAGGATATGCAAGTGTGCCTGCGCTTGTGTAATCCACTCACAGAATAGAAAATGAATGGTGTTTTCCCCACGTTCTATGTACATGGCTCATACCTGTTAAACCCGTAAAGTATGAAACCGGACAAAGCCATGACAACAACTGGTACAAATAGGGACAATACCCAGATATTGCCCTAGCAAACATAGAAAGTGGATAGAATAACAGGTGTGTAACTAGCATGGATTCTCTGAAGGGTATGAAGTCGTAACCTGAAATGTTTGTCATTATTTACCAACGTCAGTCTTTAATGATATGCCACTAACTTGCCAGATAGACACAAGGTTATGAAAAATGGACCAAAGATAAGAGGCAAACAGCTGTACATGCAGCGGAAATCTGTACAGTTGAAAGGTACGATATGGAGATATATATACACATATATCCACATACATAATCCACAGCAAATTACGAGATGAGGAATGTACAGGCATATGTATATATGTACATATATAAATCTATACACACACGATACATGAATAGATATATACACAACAAACATATGTCCCTCTACATATAACACATGTATATAAATAGGTCACGGTATAGCTAATATGGATAGACAGACATGCATGAAAGGAGAATACACCGATGGTTTCCAAACCATTGCACGGAAAGTACCAGTGTGACAGGGCCTGCAAGTAATACACGTTAAACATGAATATAGGTGTCCTTTGCAGGACCCCAAAAATTGATCCTGTACAAAGTGTCAACCGTCATTGATGCAAAAGATGTCACACCTGCAACTACGATATAGGTGTACATGCAACAGTAGCAGGTGCAAGGGTAATAACACATGGGTCGATTGAATGTATGACGTACGAGCTGATATCCGCAGAGTGGGGAGTGCTCAGAAGTGTCCCACACTTTATTATCGCTCACATTAAACATGTTTAATGGGTACTGTGGAGGTGTGTCAGGTATGGGAATCATGGGTATGCAGAATTGGGCCAAGGTGTTGGTTGGCAGAGATCCATTAGGTACGCCCCATGGGAGTGATCAATATACCTATGTGGGTATAGCACACGCCTACATTCTCCAAAACGGTGCAACCCATCTACTGGATATTTTGTAAACCATTGGGGGAAGACGTAGGGACCTATATCAGTGTCATGTAGGCAATTATCATGGAAGGACACGTGTACGACCAAGATGGTAAGCATACCTGCCAGAATGTCAGAATAAGGCAGCTTGACTAAGGCATAGTACACGACAGACAAATAGGGACTATATTAAATATACCTCAGACAAAGTCAGACAGTTGATAGAATAATTGCGTAGTCAGGAATACGAATGTTATGAGAGTTAGTAATCATGAAATAGAAATGTCAAGTCATGATTACCTAACCGCACAGTCCGTCATGGCTTGCCAGCAATCTACCAGAAAGGCACATTATCATGACAAATGTAACAGAATCATAGGTCAAACCCCAGGGCATATACCCATAATGTGTACAGGTGTGGGGTATGAAGGTAATCCGTCCTAATGAAATGTACAGAACTAGTGATACTAGGTGGACAGGTGAGAAGAAAGACGTCAGGACAAATGACAAAACATGTACAAGTCATAAGCATGTGTGTCCACAAATGTGAATTGCAATGTATGGCCTGTGAAAGTCAATGTGCAAGGTTAATAGACTCAAAAGACATGTGTCCCTCAGGGTGTCATGCAGTGTCACCGATACAGTGTCCAGTCCCCCATACTCGTACGTGAGGTCTGCCACTGACGGAAAGCGCAAATACCGGCGTACACATAAGGTACATGATGGAATAATTAGTGTGGATAAGCACCTGTTGGCCTGTGTGAGGAATATAACCCAGTGGGTGGGTGTGTCCCGCAATAGGAATGTAATGGTAACTGGCCTGGAATGGCGCCATGTATTGTGTGTATTGACCTAAGGAAATAGATGTCCAGTATCAGAAACATACCTCGCAACTGTACGAATGTGCAGATGTATGCCTCATATGTGTTCTGTTCCTCTTACAATCTGTACCTGTCAGCCAAATACCTGAGAACTGACGTCATTACATAATGATAAACATATGTGTTTAAGACCCCAAATTCCTCAGAAAGGTCATACTAATGCAAAACCTATAATACTGTCAACTATCTACGTGTGTAAGAGCAATATGTAGAATCTGCCCCTATCTGTCCCCCCATCATGTTAGGCTTTGTACAGATGTTTTGCACTAGGAGGGTGATAGGTATGACCTGAAACAGATATATGTCTGAGGAAACAGCATTATCGACTGCAAGATAACTCAGAAGATATGAAAAGCGCTGCAGTAGGATGTTCATCCGCAGGTATGTGCTGACATGTCAAATGACACAGCAGTCTACAGGAAGTACCTATAGGGTGTCACCTTTACCAATGATGACAGTGGGACATACCCACAGCCATGCATACACCACAAATAGACATAGCACACAGCAAAGCCTAGGCCATGATACATGAAGCCTCCGGCGTGTATGGATTGAGTGAGAGTACAGCAAGGAAAGATGACTGCCAGGCTATTCAGCAAACACCTGCAGGGGTGTGCAAGACCGCCCATAACACGAACATTGCCTAGGCCATGATACACGAAGCCTCCGGCGTGTATGGATTGAGTGAGAGTACAGCAAGGAAAGATGACTGCCAGGCTATTCAGCAAACACCTGCAGGGGTGTGCAAGACCACCCGTAACACGAACATTGCCTAGGCCATGATACCCGAAGCCTCCGGCGTGTATGGATTGAGTGAGAGTACAGCAAGGAAAGATGACTGCCAGGCTATTCAGCAAACACCTGCAGGCGTGCAAGACCGCCCGTAACATGAACATTGCCTAGGCCATGATACATGAAGCCTCCGGCATGTATGGACTGAGTGAGAGTACAGCAAGGAAAGATGACTGCCAGGCTATTCAGCAAACACCAGGCGTGCAAGACCGCCCGTAACACGAACATTGCCTAGGCCATGATACATGAAGCCTCCGGCGTGTATGGATTGAGTGAGAGTACAGCAAGGAAAGATGACTGCCAGGCTATTCAGCAAACACCTGCAGGGGCGTGCAAGACCGCCCGTAACACGAACATTGCCTAGGCCATGATACATGAAGCCTCCGGCGTGTATGGATTGAGTGAGAGTACAGCAAGGAAAGATGACTGCCAGGCTATTCAGCAAACACCCGCAGGGGCGTGCAAGACCACCCGTAACATGAACATTGCCTAGGCCATGATACATGAAGCCTCCGGCGTGTATGGATTGAGTGAGAGTACAGCAAGGAAAGATGACTGCCAGGCTATTCAGCAAACACCTGCAGGGGCGTGCAAGACCGCCCGTAACACGAACATTGCACGGACAATGTTGGGATTTGCAACATACCCCATTTGTATGTGTAAGCTATGCAAATGATGTAATGATAGGGTTGCCACCTTTCCAAATGCCCAAAGTGGGACATGTGTGCTACAAACATCAGATTTTGCAGGGCAAAACATACCCATGGCCAGTACAAAGGACAGAACTTCAGTGTTTTGCCTGAATAAAAGTTTATTCTTGTAGCATTTTAGTTCCTTAGTCTGTTTCTTATAACATTTAGGTGTTTCAGATACAGAATAAGTGGTTTATGCAACTATGACATAAAATATAGAAAATAATTTTGTCCTAAAATCTCAGGACATTTGCCATTTACTCACATTTTTGCAGGACACAACTGCCCAAAGAGGGACTGTCCCTCGCAAAGTGTGACAGGTGGTAACCCTACATAATTATGCGATACATGAAACAGTAAGCTGTCCGTGCACAAGCAGGGTTATGTGCAGAAATGTACCCAGATGTTATGCGACTAATGTTTTTCACGTTGCTAAACGGAGCAATGACAGCTGCAAATACAGTATGAATACAGTCAAAGAAGCATGCCAATGTCCAAGTCCAAGGCGAGTGGCGGCTTTGTCCATTGGATATCAATGAACCAGTAGTTGTCCTCCCCCAATCCCTGGTGTGGAAGCATAGCGCGGTGCCACGAGAACGGGCTGCACCTCAAAACAAGACATATGGATAATATACATACTAAATGTAGGTTTAGTTAGATGTAAGTACGCCATGCAGATGAATGGCAAGCTGGAGACAACATGGTTACTGCGTACTGGTACTTATGCGTGGAAGCGCTCTGTCAAAGATGTAACGAAGCATTTGTAGGCAGTGTGAGGCAAGTGAGGCTGAGGATAGTGAATCACAACATGTCATGCCATATGGGCCAAGCCTCTACCATGTAGTGTAGGTTAAGGGGACTATTAGAGTAGAAGATAGGTGACAACATAAGTGTGTATGTACAAAACACTGTAACCTCACTGGAGCAGTGTCACATGTGTGCTGTCAGTACTCAGTGGAAGAGACATGTCATGAGCTATCCTAGGAAACGTCAGGAGACTGATGGCGCACGCCATGGATACCACCGATGTGACCTGCAAACCTGCCAGTAAGCCCGAGTAAGTATGTGTGCGTGCGCGTGTGGAAGAAACAGTGTGAAT
>NC_056736.1:692198186-692298186 GCF_019279795.1 Protopterus annectens
TTCTTCTGTTTATATTGGTAAGACTACTAGAACGCTAAATGAGCATATTACAGAGGATGTCAATGCAATTAAGAATAACAATTTTAGTAAAGCATTTCCTAAACATGCCATTAGGTGGGTTGATTTTTAAGAAATTTCCATTTTTTTTTCTCTTGGATAGTGTTAAGGACAATGGATGGGTGGTGATCTCAACAATTGTTTAGAGGTGAAAGAATTGAAATGTCATTTGAGTTTTGCTGCAGGTTTTCCCCCTAGTTTGAATGGACATCTAAATACAAAAAAATGTTTTAAAGAGGTGAAAATTTTAAAATTGAAATGCATTTATTTTGTTTCAGTTTGCTAACATTTCATTTTGTCATTTTTTGTACTGCATGATGATTATTTATTATATTTGTGCTGTTTCTTTTAAAATGTATTGATTTTCATCAAATGATACTTATAGAATGATTTATTGATTGTGTGAGTTATTTAAACAGTGTTTGTGCTATTTGCATCAGTTCTGATGAAGCCCTTGCGGACCAACGTGCTTAAGTGGTGAATAAAGTTGTTTTTCCTTTCTGCTGTTTTAGGTATTTTTTCTGTATATAATGAATTTTCTGTTGCCAAGTTTCCTAAGTCTGTAAATAATGCATCATACTCATAAAGATCATTAATATGATTCTGTAAAATATGTTGTATGCAGCCACTTCTTATTTTAGCACTTTAAATTATTGTACCATTCCTAGCTTCTCACAAGCCAAAAGGCCAAAACCCATAAGATAATTTGCTTCATATTGTATTAAGACTTGAAGAAGGATCCAGTATTTCTTTTTATTGTCTTTACATGTCAGTATTTTTGACCTAGTAGTTCCAGCCTGTGTCCTAAATGTGTTAACAATGTGCATACAGCTTACCTTTCTGTACCTTAGAAACCCAATGCTTCAGAAGTATTTTTATTTATTTGCATTTGTTAATCAAGTATGTAAACCTGTCCAGAAGTATTTTTATTTATTTATTTGCATTTGTTAATCAGGTATGTAAACCTGTCCAAAGACCTTTTTTAGTTATGACTTGGACCATTGACACATTTTAGTAGTTGCATCCTACTGACGCCTCGTCAAATATTGCTTGTTTGTATGTGCAATAATAGTTCAAAAAACCATGCTACATACAAGGTATTAAAATATTTCATCTTAAAGTTATGTAATGACAAACACATCTGTTTTGATATTTGACCTCTACCTTGTGCAGATAAAGAGATATTGTATATGTATGGTTGTTGGCACAGATGGTTAAGGCTGTGAGCTGCAGTCCCTGTGGTACAGTTTTTTCAATTCCCTCTCGTTTGCATAGTGTGTGACCTTCAGCAAGTCATTCAATTTGACATTGTTTCTGGGTCACCCCTGAAAACGGAGTGTGTGTCCAGTGGGTCTATCTGGTTAACAAATGAGTATTATTAGCATTATATTATTTATAAACTATTTATTTCTATTGTAATAATTTTCATATTTTTCTAAATATCTCAAGAATCAACTGACATAGGCATAACAGCTTAGCTTCATATGAAAGCTCAAAGCTCTATGAATAAAATTATTCTGGCAGTTTGGGGGTTGCTTGAATGGTTCCTGAAATATTGTACGCTGTTTATAAAACATTTCAAAATTCATATTTACTCTGGTTATTGTGGCTTATAAAATCCAGTTTAAGACCTAAAACTGACAGAGTATAACCATCGTAATGGTTACTTTGTGCTGAATAGCTTGCCTAGTGCTACTTATGGTTCAAGAGATATGAACATTTGTTTGAGCTTGTGATGATTGGGGAGAGATGGGCGAAGGCTGCCAGCCTAGTCAAATAGAATTTGATATATAATTCTGGCATTTGTAAATAAATGTAAAAATATAGGCATGTTTTTTGAGTGTAAAAAGGATACTGTGAAATGTGAAACTGCAAAATATGTGACAACATTGCACTCTACTGGCACAGTGAAGCATGTTGTGACCCTTTCATTTTAGAATTCGGCTCCAGTGAGTCTGGATGAAGGTTCCATGCCCACTGTTTTAAGGCTAAAGTTTATGACCAGAATTTAGATGTGGAATGTACTTTATTGCTCTGGTTTCTGTTAGAGTATACATGTGAAATGACTTATATTGTTGTAAGTTTCTGAGCAGGTGTTACATTGTTAAATAATGCAGTTTGTGGCCTGAGAACTCCAGATTAAGTGTCAAAAATTATGTAATTTGGGAAGGCCTTTGAGACATGTATGTTAGTAATGTTTAAATACTATTTCTCACAAGAGACTGGGAGCATTTTAATCTTGGATATCTAACTCAGCACTCTGCCTAAGCTCACATGTAAGTTTTAGCACTGTGATTCCTTGTAGGAATAGTTAAAGCTAGTAAAGATTAATTAGGTATTTTTCTTTGAAATCAGACCTGTCCTACTGTATTATTTTAAGTTTCTGTGTGATCTCTGAACTCTTAGATATCTCTGTGGTGTAGTAGTTTTGTCTTGTGTTTTAATTATTTGTTATTAAATATTTGTAAAACCTTCTACCTGTGTCTGGTTTATGTAGAGATAAATTATGCTTTAGAGTACATTATATATTTATAGAGTTTACTGTCTAAGCCCTTACAAGGTGGTCCACACAGCCTACCTTGACCTCGCAAAAGCCTTTGATACAATACCCCACTCGGGCATTATAGATAAGCTCACCAGCTTAAATATAAACCCCTATGTCACTAGATGGGTTGCAAACTGGCTCAAGGACAGAACCCACATGGTTAGAATTGCTAGAGCCATGTCAGACTCCAAACCAGTTACAAGTGGCATCCCACAAGGTTCAGTCCTGGGACCTCTCTTGTTCGGTATATATTTCTCGGAGGTACAGGCCAACACGGAAGGACTGTGGCTGACCCAGTTCGCAGATGACTGCAAACTGGGCGCCATAATCAACTCTCCAGCTGACACAAGCATCCACCAAAAGGGCCTCATAGAAACAGACAACTGGTGCCAGAGCCATGGCCTCAAGCTAAACGCCAAAAAGTGTATAGTCATCCCCTTTGGCAAAAACAAAGTGCCCACAAATTACCACATAGGTGGTAATCCATTAAGTACAGAAGAAGTAATTAGGGACCTGGGGACCCAGGTTGATAGCAATTTCTCATTTGACAACCACGTGTCCAAAGTGGTTAGAAAAACATTTTATATAGCCCACCTAATCATGAAGGGATTCACATCTAGATCAGGGGAGGTCATTGTGCCTCTTTACTCATCCCTCATCAGGCCCATAATTGAGTACAATGCCCCTTTTGGGATGTACCTTACCAGACACCTGCAGCAACTGGAAAGACCCCAAAAGTACCTCACCAAGAGGATCAAAGGGCTCAAACAGATGCCATATGCTGCCCGGTTAAAGAAACTCCAGCTCTACTCAGTGGCATACCGCCTGCTCAGAGGCGATCTGTGCCTGACGTATAAAGCCATGTCCAACCTGAAATTAATGGACATGCTGCACCTCAGAAAATCCAAATCCCATCGAGCCACGTGCTCGAGAGACTTGAACCTCAGAACTGAAATAAAGAGGACATGCTGGAGGGACAGATTCATAACCCAGAGGCTCCCTTCACTCTGGAATAAAATCCCAGTCCAGGTTAGGCAGAGTCCCTCATTGACTCCCTTCAAGAGGAATCTTGATGAGTGGATGGGAGATCATAGGTTTACCCCGGGTATCACTTCTGTCTCACTGTTAGACAGAGGCACAGTATACTAACCTCAAAGAAGGGCATAGCAAAATTAATTTAAAATGGGTGGTGAAAACCAAACACACTCTGGCTAGGCCTATAAATGCCCTAGGGCAGATAGCCTAGTATGAACCTATGAACCTATGAACATGTGAACAATAAGCCTAGACTGAATAGTGACATTATCATTGGATAATAATATTTCACAGTAATAATTGGACACCCTTTTAAGGGTCTTTTAGTAGCTGATACTATTAGCAGGGTGGTGGCAGTAATTACTACTGTATGGTCTGGGTAAAGGGGCACAGCTGGAGAATCTGTGTCAGCCTTTTCCAGGAGTGTCTGTGAAGTTGTATAAATATTTATCTCAAAGTGTGTGTGTGTTGTGTCATCTACTTGAGCAGGGACACAAAGCACTGGTTGGACAGAGAGGGTACTGAAGGTTTTAGCTTGCCCAGCTAGGCTGAGACCTGGATCCTATAGCTGTGCCAGTGGGGAGTCATATTGGGAACCTGGTGAGCAAAGGAGCAACCAGCCCCAGACTAACTGTGATCTCTGTGTGCACTTAAGGGAAATTGTACTTTACTGTGTGTATTAGTTATCCTTTCCTCTTCTAGGAGACGGCCTCCCTGATGTTAGTGGTGAAGATTGAGGCTCTTTGATTGCTGGGCCAGGGCACGGTCGTCACACAGCTGATAACCTCATTTTTAAAAAAGGCTCAGACCCCACCCACTGGGAGTTAAAATACAAACCCTAAAGAGCTCCATTGGAGGGAATGAGATAAGGCAAGACAACAGTAAGTAATAACAACTGAATATAACATTTAGACAGTATGTATCCAGAAATGCACTTATTTACATATACTAAATGCTCTAAATACATTTACCTAACCTATTACAAGGATCATAGTTGCATTGTGCATACCATTAAATACACAATTCACCTTAATGCAATTTACATCACTTAGTGACAAAACAATGCACAGCTCATTGCTGACAGACATCTGTAACATACTATAACAGAACAAACCATGAAAACACATTCTTGTTTTTTTTTTTTTTTGATAGAGCACTAGTACACACCAGTACACACCACAATTAAAGATTTTAGTAAGAGAAGCAGAGAATGCAATTCATAGTATCTGGAGGGTACTTTACAGTTCTCTGGATTAATTATTCCAAAGTCGTGCACAAGCAATAGTTAGTAACAGTGAGGCAGCATCTTTACATGAATGTGATAATTCTATGTATAGGTATACCTGACAGTATTGATACCCTGCAAGCTACTACTTATTTAATAAAGCTATCCACTGTATATATTTGAGTTTGTGTAGGACCCTCACATAGTTGCATTTTGTTTTGTTAGCCGAGGTCTCTGAACCAATTGCATGTATTCCCTTCTTGTAACAGGCATTTCATCTCCCTCCCCTCCAAAACAAAGTTGCTTATCAAGGAGCCTTACATTGTCTGAAACCTTGTTCCAGCATGATGGTACAATATTTGTAAATGTGTTTCTGGTTAACTTACTTTAAATGTAGGTCTGACTAGCTGAAATGCATCTGTACTCCATAGTATGTGTGCATGTGTAGGGTAGGGTGAGAAGTGGTGTGTGTGTGTTTGTGTGTGTCTGTGCATTTACTTGCTAACTATCTGCATGTTCCTTAGTGTAAGACAATATCCTTCATTCAGCAACTTGAAATCATGAGTATTTAGTAAGAATATTGCCCTTGCTGGAGCTAGTAGCTATTCCCCTTTCCTTAAAGTGATGCAGTGATCTTTAAGACAAACATAACAAAACTACACCATTTTTTAGTTTAAATTCAACATTTTGGTTACTAATTTTTAGTATTTCTTGAAAACAGACAACCTGAACATTCATTTCAATGCATCTCATGCATTTTCATGCATTCGCTTATCATTTCAATTGAATAGCATCAAGAAACAGTTCACTTTCATGTTTGCATTCAAAAACACACAAATCCTTTTAAACACAAGTCTCTTCTTTACATACTTTGAAAAAATTGTTCCTGCCCCCACAGATTATACAAAATTGATTAAATACCTGACAAAAATTATCCAAATCCCCAAGTCCTTTCATATTATCAGCTGTGATAACAATTCTAATAAAACCAGCACATCATTTACATATTTGAGGATCTGGTTAGATCAATCACTGAATTTCCATGAGCACATAGAAAAGTTGAGAACCAATATCAGCAGTCAACTCTTCCGGGCCAGCAAAATATCTAATTTCCTCTCACATTCAGCAAAAGCTGCTATAGGAAAAGGCATCCTCCTTGCTCAACTTCAGTATGGTCTCTCCTTGTCTGCATCTACCTCTGTCAAAAACATTGACAACCATCAGATGTTCTCCAATAAAATATGTCAAATCATATCTGACTCACCTTGGAATGATTACCACTTACTTACTCTTTTAAAGGCTGTATGGCTTCCAGTATAGTGCAGGTCAAATTTTCTTTGTGGCTCCTTCCTTACTCTTAAAAATACTCAAACTCACAACCCCTCCACTCTCTTCCAAACATTTTACTGTGACTCAAACCAATAATCTAATAAACTAAGCCTGAGTTGGTCTATCCCTACAAATGCTTTTCTTCAGACTGAACTCTATTAGCCTTTGCTTCTCTGTACTGACCTCATAACTATGGCAGTCACTTCTCCCTGATCTCACCAATACTGACCTCATAACTATGGCAGTCACTTCTCCCTGATCTCACCGATGACACAAACTACTCCCTCTTCAGTCCACAGTTCAAACAATACTAAATTAGTTTGACTGTAACTGCCTATCTAAAGGGTATGTCACTTAAACTTGATATCTCCAACTGAATAGTACCTTTACCTCCCACATACCTGATACACCTGTTTAACTCACTCATCCTAAACTGTGATTCAGCCTACCACATAATTGCCCACAACTGAACTCTGCTCTAAAAACAAATGCCTTGTCTAACACGACATGGTCTCAGATTATACTCATGCCATGTAGCCAAACTCTGGAACCAGCTGCTATGTGATCTCAGACAACCTCAAACTCAAAATAATTTCACAACTTTTCTCCACACTCATGTGCTTCTCTCTAAAGTCACCTCCTGCAGTTCTTGTCCTGGATACTCGATCATTTCCCATACCACTTCCTTCTCTCAAACCGCAGAGTTTCTTGTCTTATCAGTAACTATAGAATTTTGCTTTTTTCATAGCTGTTGATGTGAATCCCTAACCTTTTCTTTTCTGTAAACTTGATCTTGCAGATTGCTAATGCAATTCCTCATCAGCCACTTTTAAACTCCAGTCCTCTAGATTTGTGAACATTTTATGGACCGGTATCAAACTTAGCTGTTGATCTCCTTCTCTTCTTGTACTCTTGCTCCTGCTTTTCTGTCAGGGAAACCCCTAACTACTTCCTGTACTGAACTTCCTGGTTATTTTAGTTGTACTGCAGGCGTACTTACCTACATTATAGACCTTTAACATCTTGTACATGGACAAAGGTGGAATATTCCTTTATTAGGGAGTTGTGAGTAGGAAATGCAGACTGTACATTTGAAATGAGTAAAGGCACTTGTGCTTGTAAGAATACACAGAGCACTTCAGTAAGGCCGTCAAACATATTAGGTAGATAATGAGGCACCTACTTCACTGTTTTGCATTGTATAAAAACAGGTTGCCTGTGGAGAGAAAACCAGGAAAAAAGTTACTCATTTGGAGTTTTATTGTGGGCTAAAACATGGACTTTGCATGAAGGTTCAAGATATGTGAAGTTCATCAGCCCATCTGGAGCTAAATTGGTATGTGGTCTGATGTAAAACTCAGGAGAAGCCTGTGAGCGAAGATGCTATTTTTGGACTGTTAACATAGATTATAAAACCTCTTGTCAAAACTATGTTTTCAGTGTGCAAATACTTTATAAAGCTGAGTGGGTTATTTTCCATTTTTTCTTCTGCTGTGGATTAATAAACCTGTGTAATTTTATAGATGTGTACCTCCTGTGTACTTCCAGACTTATGACTCATTATTTGTTGTTTTAGTCATTTTTGTCTGCCATACTTTGTCTACTATATGTGTAATGCAGGGCTTTTTTTAATTCACTCTTACCTTAACTACACATACATACATAATTGGATCTGCTGTTTCTTTATTATATTTTTGCCTATGTACACATATTAACCATTTGTCTCTATGTCTGAATCATGACTAAAAGGGTTGCAATGCTAGCTCACTTTCATAGAAAAAAACACTCATCATGCTAAATGGAATATTGGAATGTGGGCACCTTTGTTTTTGTTACCTGTGATACTTTTGTAAGCAACGGAATGTGCAGCACTATCTTTACAACAGTGAAAAGCCCATCATTAAGCAGGCTGATAGTTATGTCTGTAGTTCTCAGAAGTCCATGATGGAGCCCACCTTGTGTAGGAACAGCTTCTGGTATACATCCAAAGGAGAGGCTGTGGTTGAACAGTTTAAGAAGGACCACCAACAGGGCAGATGTTTTATACTCTCCAGGAATCAGCCTGGTATGTTTTCTGGTGCTCTTGGTGTGTGAAAGCTCTTTTATTACCTGTTCAGAGATGTGTATATCAGTGGTGGTGCATAGACTGGGTGCTTTGTACTGGGAAATGTGCATTTGTCAATCACACATAAATGAACAAAGCTCCTATACTAGCCTGATAACTTTTTTCTAAATGTATATGGAATAGGGACACCAGATATGAAGAGTTAACAAAAACAAAAATCCATTACCAAGCTCCTCTTTATGGTCACAAATTTAAGAAGAGTATGAAGAGGGTTTTAGAGTAATACAGTTGAAATAAACTGTAACACTGTGCTCAGCAAATATATAAGAAGCTTATTATTCATGGCAGTGTCACTGTAGCTAAATTTTGCAACAATGTTTTATGTTTGGATTCTGTCGTTTTATGGGATCACAAATTGCATTAAGAGAACAGGACAGAAACTGGAAAAGAAGTTTTGTCAGTGTGATGTCACTGTATAGGTATATGTGAAGTATTACTTTTTGTGCGTATATCTTTAAAGGAGATAAAGCCAATGGCCTAGTGTGTTGTGTGACCCTGCATACAAAATCAGTCTGAATTGAAACTTCATGATGTTACGATCCATATCTTAGCATCTTACTGGATTCTCTTTGAAAATATACATTAATTTAGGTGCATATATATATATATATATATATATATATATATATATATATATATATATATATATATATATATATATATATATACACCATATATATCAGCATACATGACAAGCTTATCAACAGATAGTGAAAGAATATATGTTTATATATATGTGTGTGTGTGTGTGTGTGTGTCTACTTTTTTTTTTGATTGAAATAGCATTATTTCAAACAAGAAAAGTACGACCTTACTTTCGCGAAAGTGCAGTTCAAAGAAAGTGCACTTTCCCAAATTCCGCTTCAACGAACCAGCGATAAAAATAAAAATCAACACTTTTAACTCCGTTTGGCAGGGGGCATCCCCCCTGCACCCCCAATGTGAGGACTGGAACCCCCACACCCCCGTTACATTATATATACTAACTCCAAGATCGCACTACTGTGGGGAAACAAGTACATTCCTTTATCCCCACTGTAGTGCTCTGTTTTATTTTTATTGCCAGTTCATTGAACTGGAATTCATGAAAGTTTTTTTTTTTTTTAGAGTATTATTTTGTGGTGCTTTCCATGCATAATGTTGACAAATCAATTGTGGCAACATGTTATTTAGCTGGCGAGTCTATGTTAATATGCAAATTGTGTAGACCTTACTGAGAGATGATACATAAGTGGCAGAAACATTCTTTATGTATAACACATGTCAAAGGGCTGTTCAGAGAGATGAATGGACCTGCCTTTTTCTATACCATAATTATGAAATGTATCAGCAGCTGCTGTCATTTATGATATGTTGCAGCTTCTTTACCCGAAGGGCCTGATTGCTGGTTGTAAGACATGCTGCATACATGGAATCTGTAATGATTATTTATCTAGTTCTGCCATTATACTGACAGGCCAGTTTTGATTGAGGGAAACAGTTAATATTAGGTCCTTTAAGAAACCTCATATTACCTTGCTTAAACGGAATACCTTCTAGCTCAAGTCCAAGGTGGAGCTTAAGCTTTGCAAGGAAAATCTGCAAGTTAAACTTCTTGATAATTTTCACTATGCCTGTGGTGATATGGTACACATAGTAATAGACGTACAGAGTTTCTAAATTCTTTGCTGCTTTCCTATATACATTTGGATTCTTTTTTCAGTGTTCTGATAAAGTGTGAGAAGCACGTATTAGGTGTTTCATAAGGAACGGATACAATTTGCACACATTCTTGCAGGTGATACAGTTAATCTTGTTACTGTGTCACTGATGTTTGTGATTGATCTTTTAACCTACCCTTCCTTGCACTTAAGTAGATCTCGGGCTGTGTATGGATTGTGTAATAAATCAGCTGCCAGCATTGTTTTTTTTAAATATGTCATTTGAATAAGTCCCCACATTTTTGCAGATTAGAAAAGTGAATAACCTCCATGAGTAATGGGATAGAATGAAAAGATTTTGAGAGGTGTCCTGCAGACATATAGCTCACTTTCATTTTTAGTAACAATGTAGGCCTAACAACAGTCTGACAGTTTAATGGACATTCTGAGATTCTGTTAACATCCAATATAGCAAGCCTATAACCAAATGAAGTAAGGCATTTTTCTCACATTCTGAGATGCTGTTACAACCTAACATAGTATTATATCATATCTGGAATGTAATATTTATCATGGCTGGAGAGAACGGTGGTCTTTTCCCGCTAGCAGAAACTTAATAGCCTTGTCTCATGCTTTAACGTGAGTCAAAAAACATTCCTTATTGCTAAAGTAAAGCTTGTTTGAAGACAAAGTAACTTGTGGTTTATCTAAGAGTTGTTGAGAGTAGGAGACTTGGCATGTTAGCTATGCCTGGATTTAGCCTAGTGGGGCACGATTCTTACTTTGTCAAAGTAGAATGACTCAGCTTAGATGGTTATTTCTTCCTTTTTTTCTTATTAACCAAGCCAATTAGAATTCCACTATTAAAATGTTTCTTCCCCACTGTATTTTCTTCCTTCACCTCAGGATTTTTTATTATCTGCTATCAGTTAAACATTTCTAAAACAAAAATGCCATACATGCTTGGCTTTCCTTTTGTTGTGATTAGAGCTTTTTAACTACAAAACCTCATAGTTTTCAAATGAAATATAATGTTTTCAAAGAGATGATATAACCATGCATTACATATATTAAATTTCTTCTGTCAAATACTTAGAGGTTTGGGAGCCATTAAACCCACTACTTAAGAAGATTTGAGGTTTTCCTTAGTTTTAACTAAAGTGGTCAATAGAAAAAAAAATGAAGGTAATCTCTGGTTTCATTATGGCTTCCATTTACCACAGAAATGTATTTTTTCATATGACTAGAATATAATATTTCTGCTTTAGAAATCATATAACACATAAGGAGCTAAGTACAGCAAAGTTTTCTTTAAACAGTCATGTCTGTATAGCAAAATAGGAAGAAAGTCACATTAGATGGATGAGTTGGTACATACCTCTCAACTGTCTAGATGTTCATAGAGTGACCAGATTTTTATCTCATATTTTTGGTCTGATACTCATAAAATTTGTGGTTTTCTGGAAATTACTAAGGAATCTTCTTCTTCTTTCGGCTTTTCCTGGTTAGGGGTCGCCACAGCAAATCACCTGTCCGCTCATGATTGGCAGTGGAGTTTTATGGTTTCGAGTTGCCAGCCCAACGCCCAACCTTCCACAGAAGCCACACACACGGACTCACACCTAAGGCCAATTTAGAGTGTCCAATCCACCTACAGCATGTCTTTGGGATGTGGGAGGAAACCGGAGCACCCAGAGTAAACCCATGCGACCACAGGGAGGACATGCAGACTCCATACAGAAGGCACCCAAGCCGAGGATCGAACCAGAGATCGAAATTACTAAGGAATAAAATCAATAAATAATACTAACTAGTGGTATACATTTGAGTTACAGACTTCATATCCTCTAGAAAAAACGCATGCTAACAGAAATCCTGTTATTCTGAAAAAAAATCTAGGTTTATAAGAGCAATGCTTAAAATCTGTCCCTTTTTGGCCTTTGTCCCCCTATTATTTTATACTTTGTCTAGATTTATTGTGCTAAGAAGTTGAGAGGTAATTATTTCTATATACTGACACACTCTTAAGGAATAAATTACATTAATTAAAAGGAGCATCAAGTCACACTGACAGTTGATACCGCAATGTATTAATGTTACTAAATATTCATTAACATTATCTATACTTTATAAATGTTTCTGCAGCACTTTATATCTTAGGTCTTATTTTTTGATGGAAAATTTGAACATCTAATTTTATTCCTATTCTTGCTCCATAGAGCTCTCATCAAAGGTTAAAGTCTGCCAACTCTTAAAGGTTGAGTGACACATGCTACTGGATTTTGGAGAAAAGAGCTCATGATATGGACAGCTTTGCAAAGATAAATACACCCTGTACAGGAAAATAGTTTGCAAAGTGTGATTGTAATTTTATGCTTCACTATCAACTGTTTAACATAGACATGCAATGTGAAAACAGTTGCAGAAAAATATACAGATTTTCTTGGTCACAGAGTTTTTCCACTATTCTGAAATTAAACCTTCACAGGCATATTCTGCTTTTGCAATCAATAAATAAATTAAAAAAAATGCACCTTTACCATTTTGGTCATTTACAAAGCAATATACCATCAACTTCATTAGATAGCACTTAGCTTCGTCTGTGATGCAGATCACAGACAAGCAACATTTGTACTGTTTTCCTGGACTCTAGTCACATGACTGTCAATGAAGCATTAAACATGCTCAAATAAGCAATAGGAAGTTTTAGGGTGGGATGCTTCTCTGATAAGAAAATAATGAACAGAAATGAGTAAAAGACAAACAGAGGCAACTGTAGTGAATTTTGAATTTATTAAACAGGAGAAAAAAGGGCAAAAGCTAAACATGTTATGCATTATATTATAAACTGCAGCACCAGGAGAAAATGATGTAACTGTATACCAAGGCTACATTTGGTGAGTAGAACACATACAAATGAGTCCAACAGTGTGAATAATATTGGTAGTGTGAACTACTGAGAATTGTCAACATGGGAGACTAGTGCATAACAGAGCTGAGGCCAATTGAAGTGCTCCATGCACTACCTATATTTCACCATTTAGTGGTTAGGAAAAAATGACATATTCTCTATTTCACAAATACTTTGCAGTTGTACTGACCCATATTTTTAGTGTAACTATTAAAACTGGTGATGTATACTGAAGTTTTACCTTTTGACTAGAATGTGGTGCATTTTAAGGGGAGGTAAATTTTGTTATTGCATAATATGGCATTTATTGTACTTGTCAGCAGGTAAAACCTGCTGTCAGATATGTGTGGAATATTGTCAAATGGCTTTGAAAGCTTTAATAACATGACTTACTAATACCGATTTATAATAATCATTTATTTTAAAAAATGAATGAGCAAGTATTCTTAATAGCAAAACATCAAATTCACTCCAAATGTTCGAGCAAAAAGATATATTAGATTTGAAACAGTCTGGTATTGTTTTCTACTCTGTAGGGCATGGTTTATATTTCAATTTGCTCCAAAAGGCAACCTCCTTTGAGAGATAATTTTTAAGAACCTGTTACCTAGGTATAACTTTGAATTTACTGCAGTCGCCTGCTCTTCCTGGGCAGGGTCACATATGTCCTCAGTGTTATTTGCCTGTTGGCTACACTCACCTTACTGTGCCTGTCAGACATTTTGGCATGGGCTTTTTTATTTCACTATGCAGTCTGGGGTTTTTGATTCATTGGTATGCACTCTAAGTACTTCAACATGTATCATCCTTTGAACTGCTTTTTCTTCTACATCTGTGCAGCATGTTCCGTCTTCTGATGGTCTGCATTTGGAATGTATGTAATCAAGTTTAGTAAATTTACATGTATTATTGTATGTGTCACATGCATTTTGACATGTACATTAACATTGTGTGATATCATTTATTTCTGTTCTGGAATATGTTATACTCCTAACAGCATAAAATCTGCTGTTACATATTTACTCACGTTGCCTATCCTGTTCTCATGTACTCCTCGTATGCAATGTCTGTTTTCCTTTACTTCTACTGACGCAGTCATAACATGTAATTAGACTGATATAAATCAGATCCTTTTCATTTTGCTACAGTATTTTTGTAATGCTTTATATGAAACATTTTAAGTCAGAGTAGAATGTCTACATTTAGATTATAAGTTCTAAATTGCAACATGTGACATAATTGCTTAATGGTAAATAGAATTTTTTTTCAAGTAACTGGTTCTATAGCAAGAAGGAAAGAATGTGGTTAAGAAGGAAAAAGAGATAAATTTGAATTTTCCAGAAAATGTGCTGGGTCAGGTATGTTAAAGTGCTTCTGCGTTTTGTAAATTATAGCTGCTGGTAATTAAAAAACTGGCAAACATGAATTTTGTCATTGAGATTAACTGAAAACACATGTAACATAGATACAGATTAGTGAAAGCAAGTTTCATTTGAATGCCCTCTGCATAGATAAGCCTTAATCACTGCCAGTTACCAGAACTATTGATGCACAACAAAGCATCATACAAAAAAGCACATTTTATTTCATTTAAAAAAAGGGAAAAAAAGAAGTTGAAGGGCACAGAAGAACTCAGTGAGTTCATTCATTAAAAGCAGCTGGCATCGAAACTAATATAAACTGATAAGTCTTAGCATGGGTTGGTTACTAAATTCATACTGTAGGCAAGTTATTGTGTAAGAAAACATGTAATGCATTAACTATCTCAAAACAATATATATATATGGTTTCCTATGACTTCGTCGAAAGTTCATTTAGTCGAAAGTTCATTACATCGACAAGCATTTGCCCCCTTCCCCAATGTTGTGCGATCCTGGAGTTGATATATATAGTTAGGGGGGGGGGCGAAGCCCCCCATCTAAAATGCTTGTAGATGTAATGAACTTTCGACGAAATGAACTTTTGACGAAATGAACTTTCGACGAAGTCATAGGAAACCATATATATATATATATATATATATATATATATATATATATATATATATATATGAACAAACTAAATCAATTGTATGCCTTTTACACATGCCTTTCCTGGAAGTGGGGTGTGGAAGGGTACCATGATGTTCTGAATAACAAGATGTTGGAATTTATAACTTTTTTTCAGAAAAAATGGAGGTTCTGATTACTATTAAAAGACTCTGATTCATTCTTACTCATATGAGTACTAAATAAACAACACACAATTCAACATTCCTGGTTTCATTTTAGAAAGACAAATTAATGAAGTGTTGAAATAATAGCTTCTCAAACCTTCACAACAATT
The DNA here is from genome assembly GCF_019279795.1 of Protopterus annectens. Classification (NCBI taxonomy): domain Eukaryota; kingdom Metazoa; phylum Chordata; order Ceratodontiformes; family Protopteridae; genus Protopterus; species Protopterus annectens. The sequence goes on from NC_056736.1 coordinate 692,213,379, forward strand.
TGCTAGAAGAAGTGCCATCAGAACATATACATGTAAAATCTGTAGACTAAACTTCATAAAAGTTTGTAAAACCTTCACAGAAAAGATGAAACAAGAGTGGAAAGTGCATCTGAATGCAGATACGCCTCCTGGATTAAATGATTGTGTTACTCTAAAACATGTGCTTAAGACCCGTCCAATTCCACACTAACTATTGTGTTTATATATGCACATGTATTTTGTATAAGAAGTTTGGCTATAATGTTAAGGAAAGGAAAAGTTTTTATTATGTAATTGATTAATTGGTTTGGTGTTTATATAATTAATTCAGAAGCACTGTGTTAGTAAGTCTAAAGAGCACCTTCTTGTTTTTTATTTGTGTGTGTATTTTATTTATTAAAATTTTGCATGTCCTCAGCACTGGAGTTCACTCTGGATTCTTTATGTATTATTTGAAGTGCTTGGTCCGCTGTAATATACATTACTTATCTGCTGGCTTTTTGTTGGTTTTTTACATGTGTCTATTGTTGTAAGAAAGTCCTTCTATATTGCACAGCTTGTAAACAAATGGATTATGTTTAGATATAGGACTGCCATCATCCCCCTTTAAGTAGCCCTCATTAGGCCAGACTTTGAATATAATAACCCCTTTGGCATGTATCTGTCCAGACACATGCAACAACTGGAACTCCCACAGAAATATCTTACTAAAAGGATAAAAGGCCTAAATAACATAGCCTACATACCTGACTCAAACCCTGTCACTATACTCAGTATCCTACAGACTGATAACAGGTGACCTGTGCCTGGCATATAACGCATCCTGTGACCTATTACTGACAGATTTACTGCACATCAGGAAGTTAAATGTCATCAGAAATACTCAGTCTAGTGAGCTAAACCTCTTCTGCAACATCAACAGAATGATTTGGAGGGACGGGCGGACTCCCCATCCATATGAAACAAAATTCATCCTTGTTGATATTTAAGTGCAACTTAGATCTATGAATGGGAAACATAAAATTTGCCCCAGAACTGCTACCTTTACTACCAATGGACAGAGGCAGCTCTCTAATGCTTTATCCCATACATGGGTCCCCTCATATTATCTATAGTATGATCCTAGTTATTCTCATTAGGAGTAATATGTAATTATCGACCCTGGGATGGGTCAAGTCAAAGTATAACAAAATGGGGTCGATTATTCTGAGCACAAAAAGGGAAAGTGGCTAGAATGACTTGCAAGGACAGCTGACCTAGTACTTACCTAAGAACCTACAGAGCTTCTAAAAAGTAAATGAGTTAAGATGGAGTCGGAGAAGCAGGCAAGGATAGTGAAATTAGCAGTATGTTCTGCATCATACACTGAATCGGAGGGAAGAGGTGAAAAAGAAACCGCAGAACTGGGGCACAATTAGTGTAGTTAAGTTCAATTTTAAAGGATAAAAATGTGTTGAAAAAGTCTGGATAGTGAACTCGAATATATGTTATACTACTAAATATGTGTAGGATAGTGTAAAGTGATTTCCGACAGAGTAGAGGAATAATGTGATAAGCTGTTACTGAGTTGCTTCCTGTAGTCAAGGGTTTAGTTCCTATAGCCTCTATTTTCCTACTGTCTGAGTTTGAGCAAGTCACCAGACAATGCTCCTGAGTCAACTCTGATAATATTGGGCTTACTTATTTAACAATTAAAAAATGCTGGGTTGAGGCATTACTGCAGTGAAAGCTTGCTTCATTTGGAAAAGACTTTGAGGCATATTAATGGGAGAAGGGCCATCTCTCTCTATTTCTGTCATGCATAAAATTGCTTTTGATCGAATGGGTTGCTATTGGCTTTCCTGTGTTTAAGTCTCAGATCACATAATAGTGAGAAAGGGACTTTTGCCCATTTCCATACTGTTGTGCAATCTTTGCTTGGTACATGTAAGCAAGATGTTGCAAGTGAGCTTATCCCCAACAGATTTATTAGTTTTGTATTTTTATACCATTAGTTTGGACAATATTCCAATTATTTTTTACATTCAATGTTATGAACACTCATTATTAATGAATATACATATATATATATATATATATATATATATATATATATATATATATATAGATTAATAGATTACTAGATTAATTAATAGATTAATAGATTAGTACTAGGCTAGTTGCCCTTGCAAGCCATTTTAAGCCTAGCCAATTATTCCTTGTGAGACTCAAACCCTGCACCTTGTGTTTGTAAGGCAAACACCTTAACCATTAGGCCACCCTCCCAACCCGATATACATATATGGGTACGTATCACTTTACCTAAAACTCATTTCACCTAAACTCATTTCACCAAGACCAAATCACCTAAAGTTCTTTTCACCTAAAACTCATTTCACTAGCAAGTAGTAATCTAAAGCAGTTCAATGGTATATGTCCTTATCCCCACTGTAGTGCGATCCTGGTGTTAGTGTATATATTAAGGGGGGTGGGGGGGTGTATCACCCACCTAGTTGACTTTTACCAAATAATGTAAAACAAAACCAGACATCATAAAACCAAAGTAAGTTGGGGGGCTACACCCCCCCTAACTATATATACTAACACCAGGATTGCACTACAGTGGGGAAAAGGACATATACCTTGGACTTGCCTTATTGTACTACTTGTCAGTGAAATGAGTTTTAGGTGAAATGAGTTTTAGTCTAAATAAACTTTAGGTGATTTGGTTTCAGTGAAATGAGTTTTAGGTGAAGTGATACGTACCCATATATATATATATATATATATATATATATATATATATATATATATACATACACACATAGATAGATAGATAGATATGCACCTCTCACAGCCCCTGCTAATTAGATGTACTAACACTGAGATAAGCACATTATGGCTTCATTAAGACCCGAAACTTCATCTGCATGCAGCCAAATTTGCCTGATGAAGTCACGGTATTTGACCTATAGCTCCCACAGGCCTCCATGGAGGTTGTGGGGAACCTGTTTAAGAAGACTAAATAAAACTTTCTTGTGCTAGTGATAACTGAGGGCATGTTTAAATAATGCATTATTCTCATTCTTTTTAGTAATGTCATAATTGTGGTCATAAATCTGCATACAGTTTGCTCAGTTTTGCCTGTATAAAACAAATGACATAAATCACAGAGGGACAAATATATTACTGGGAAGCCATATCCATTAATAGTATTGTTAAAAGGCATGGTTCCAAGTTATGAATTTGCCTTTAATAGGAATATTCAATGATGAGTTTGCATGCTATAGCTTATTAATGTATTATTATTTATATATTTATTATTTATCCTGTTTATAAGTATTTGTTATTTAATATTATGTATCTATTTTATATATTTAGCACTGTTCCATTTTTCTGCACTTGCACTTTAAAATGTGCTTGTTTCAGCTGATCATGCAATGTATGCTTCAGTTTTTAAACTGATTGTTTTATTTGTATTGTTCTGATGAAGTCCTTAATCAGTATGGACAGAACCGCTAAACGTCTTTTTCATAGGTTCATAGGCATTTTTATTAAATTTATGAGTGTTATTCCTTTGTTGTCTTTTCTGGTTGCTGACCTAATGCCCTAGTATCATGTATTGGTTCTTTGTTATTTTATACTAGGTACTCCACTTTGCATTGTGTTTCGTAGTGTCTCATGCAGCCTTGCATACATGTCATCCCCAGAATTACTTTCTAAAATGAAAATATCTCAAGGAGCAGTGTCATCAAATGAGAACAATAACGTTCTTACTGGTGACCTGACCAGACTTCTATACCTTTTATCCCAGGTGTTGACAACTTCATTGGCTAGACAAGGAGAAGTGAAGAGCTATCAGCCTTCATCACAAACTGGAGTTGTTGCTAATTCTTAGTCATCATCTTCACCTGTTAAGCAATAACAAAAACTCTGTTTGTCCCTGTACCATTGAATCAATCTAGGGTACATTTTTGTTGTGAATCCTCACAGGGAGTTCACAAACCAGGATATACTAATACAGTTACATATACTTGCTGTGCAGATACAGGTAATGGATTACATGACAAAAAGCATCCAAATGGAGATGGTGTTTTGAGAATGACCAGCATTTTGACTAATTCTATTTCACTGCAAAAACGAATTAAAAACTTGTTTGGAAACAAAGCCTTCATTTGTAGTTTTAAATGGTACAACAGCTGAGACTTTAATTCACAGCTTAAGACATTTGAACAAAAATTATTCAAATTCAAATGTTTATGACTAAATAACTGTTATCTGAAAGAACGCATTACTCTGAAATGTATGCCAAAGGGAATAAGAATAAAGCACCATTGAGGGGATCAGACACTAGCTGAATTTCGTTATTTTGTAAGAACGTTGAATTTGAGTGTTATTTGGGGCTACTCAGGAGAGTGATGTTAACATATGTAAGTGCTCTAGTCTGTTCACACCATTTAACAGTAATATAATTCAAGTCTTTGAGCGTGCAGTTGAAAGAGATATTTATGCCCTCTATAAGAAGCATTACAGCAGAACAATCAGCTATCAAGTCATTAATAGGTAATGACAACATTATAATAAAATGCTGATAAAGGTGGAGGGGTAGTTGTATTAGATGCAGATTATTATTACAGAACTATGTTAAGCATGCTTATTAGTCCTGATTATGAACAAATATTCAGACATGAATGCAATATTATCATAGCGCAAGTACTTAAATCTCTAAGTGATATTCGTATACAGAGGAAAATTAGTGATGAATTGTATAATTATTTAAAAGTTGTTGATCCCATAACACCATTTATATATGGGATACCAAAATTACATAAATCTATTACAGAGCCTCCACTTAGACTGATTGTTTCTGCTAGAGGGTGGGTGACAGAACCAATATCAACGTTTTTAGACATGTAGCTGAAGGCTGGTTTTGAACATACATGCACTATCTTAAAATATACTTCAGAATTTTTAGGACGGCTATATGAATGCTTTCTTAACAAAGATCTTTCTAACTGTATATTTGCCACACTAGATGATTCTTTATTCACAAATATTCCTAATAATATCTGTATATGACATGTTACAGTATTTATTAGATTTTACAGAACATACACAATATTTTATCAATATCCTTTGTGATCTCCTATCTCTAGTGCTTACTAATAATGTGTTTATTTTTTATAAGCATCTGTTTAAACAAAAAAAGAGGTATAGCAATGGGCACACCAGCTGCCAATAGCTAAGCAAATATTGTTATATACATCTGGGAATGTCAGTTCATCCTGTCAATAGATAATTATTGTTTAGATAGTGTTCTCTTTTATCATTGTTTTGTTGATGACCTCTTTTTATATGAAAAGGTGATACTGAGAGTTTTAACATATTTGTTAAATATTTATCTGATACACTCTTTTTTCTAAGTTTTAAGTCAAACCCTGGGATTCAATAATGTTTTTTTTCTGTGCAGGAATAGTGCAGCAGCTCCTGCACGGAATATGGCCGCCGAGCGATCCAGTAAATAAGGCTGGGGGCATGCACGAGCCTGCCAGCACTATTCCGGCATGGACACCATTGAATAATTCTAATTACCTCATTTTCTGGTGAAAAACATGCAAATAAGGTGAATTAGTTATTCAGTAAACAGACAGTCATCCATGCCAGAACAGTGTGAGGTTCAGAAATGTATTCAGTTACTAACCGAGTACATTTCTGCAAAAATCAAACAGCTCAAAGTAAAGCATGTATTATAACCATTAGGCATGATGATGGCCAAAAATATGGCCATTGGCATGAAAAAGAGTTGCAAAATTATAAAAATCAAAGTTTTTTTTTGGATGATTTTGGCCATTTAAGCATAGCTCAGCTGTGCGCAAACAGGATTGTGCCGAAAATAAAAAAAAATGTGAAAAGACAATTTTAAGTGAAATCTGCATTTTGCCATTATAGTGTATGGCATGCAGAATCAAAACAATAACATGTAATACTGGTTGCTAGGGAGGAAGGCCCTGGTGTAGTGGTGTAACCAGGGACTAAGGCAGTGGGGTATGCAAATGAGCAAATTTTACTGAATCACTAAATGGGAGACCATTCTCTGGCTGCACCTAACCATGTAAGAGCTATAAGGCAGTAGTGTAAGCAGGAGAAACAGCTGACAAGAAAAGGGTGTGTGTCATGCTTGGTGTAAGCACACTAGAGCTCCAAGTCTACTATTTGAGCTTAGCTAAGCACAGCTAAGCAAAGGGGTATGGTTTAGGCTGTATTGACTTATTCCATGAAATGAAGAGCGTGTTCACATCCAAGGAGGGCCATTTCTGCTTCTGAGTGTTTACTTTAGCTAAATGGGTTTGCACCGGGTCTTTAAAAAAAAAATGGAAATAGCAGAACCGTTTACATTTGGGCACCGGGTTTTCCCGGTGTGCCTGAGGGCTTAAAAGGGGCGGAAATGGGAAGGGGGAAAAAAGGGAAATAACAGAATAAAAGCAATCAAGTACAAATAATATAGCAGGCAGGGGGAATGTATCATAGCCAGCCACTGATACAGGCAGCATCTGCAGCACAAGTCTAAACTGTGCAAACACCTTTCAGTTTGGCTTTTCCCACAAACTCTGCACCAGTGGTGTACACACTCAGGGGAATTTTAACCGACAAAATGTTAGGGGCTGCTGTCACTTTGATACATCAGTATGTGCTAGAGGTTGATGGTGGTGAGGAGAATAATGTTGGCAACCGCATCAGACTGAGGAGGAAGAGAAGAGTGTTCAGACCCAGGGTAACCTACCAGGGGCTACATGGTCTGGTGATAGTAGAGCACTACAGGGTGGACAGAGACACACTTCAGCAACTCATCGAGTTGTGCCAGCCTCACCTCAGACCCAGAGCCAACACAGGGGAACCCATCCCAGTGGATACCAAGGTATGTGTAGCCTTAAGAATACTAGCTACAGGTACTTTCCAAAGACCTACTGGGGACCTCATGGGGGTCTCACAGGCAGCTACATTCAGGGTACCCCACCAGCTCCTGCATGTCATGCTACCACATGCCGGTGAGCACATTTACATCCCCAAAACCTGTGAGGAGAGGACCAGCAATATGCACCTCTTCCACCCTGTAGCAGACTATCTGGAGGTACTGGGTGCTATAGACTGCATGCACATCCACATCAAAGCAACACCTGGTGAACAGGGTAGGGTCTACTTAAACTGTAAGGGCTTTCACTACATCAACTGCCAGGTCTTGTGCAATGCCCAGGGCATTATCATTAATGTGTGTGCTGGCAGCCCTGGAAGCTATCATGACTCCCACATCTGGCATTCCTCACTGCTGTACCAGGGATTTGCCAGGGGGGATATCCCATATGGGCATCTGGTGGGGGATTCTTGCTCTGCACTGGAACCATGGATGATGACTCCCATCAGAAATGCACATACACTCACTCAAGAATGCCATAATGAGGCACACACACAAACCAGGATCATTATAGAGCATGTGTTTGGGATGCTCAAGTCACGGTTCCGCTGCCTTGACATATCTGGTGGAGCCCTGCAGTACTCTCCAGCCACATGTGCAGACATGTTCATAGTATATGCCATGCTACACAATATAATCCCACGGAAACAGATGCAGCAGGAACAGCATGGGGAAGGGCTACACAGCCCCCCACCATTGCCAAGGTCTCCACAGGCACAGAGGGACTTGGAGGAGGAACCCTCTGAGCCAGCTCCTGTAAGCAGACGGAGGTGTGGCTAGTATGCCCTGGCCTTGGCAAAGAGACAATGCATAGCACACACACTGACACTGTAGGGATCCAGGGACTGACACCTCTCTCTGACTTGCATACACAGTAAAATGGATTCCACACACATCAGACTACCTGTACCTTACCATGTATAGGCAGTGTACTGCGTGCATACGACATAGGCAGCCCTCATGCACCATCCTCACAACTGCCGCAGGCACAAGGTAAGTCAGTCTTCTTAACAATAAATTAATGGATTAGTATGTTCTGGTAGCATATCTATGGTATTGTTGCATGCATGCAAGGGAATGGGGTTGCCTACTGGGATAGCAGCAGACAACTAACAGCTATGTGGGACACCAGGAAATATTTGCCCAATACTGGCCTCCCAACACTATGCAGTAGTACCCAAGGTGACAAATGCCACTGCAGTATATGTGGGGGACCAATTAACTGGGAGTCATAGGTCACAGGCATGGATGTCAGTGTGGGGTCCCATACTCACCCCTCAGCCTCACTCAGCAAGTCAGCCATAGAAAACCATAAAGAAATGTCTGGCAAATGCCCACAAATGGCAATGATGATGAAATACCCCCCCTACAGACTTACACAGTGATAGCACAACAGGTCTTGCAGTTGCAGTAAGGCTCTGAAGGGTAAGAAGTCTGAAACTCAAATGTATGTCATTACAATCTGACCTGTGGTCTTTAGTGATATGCCTCTAGTCTCCATGACAGGGCACAATACTAAATGGAACCAAAATGTAAAGCAAATATCAGCACAGTCTACGCAAATGTGTACAGTTGGCAGGTGTGCCCCCCACACCCATATTCCCATAGAAATATAGTAACATGTATGTTTACAGGGAAATAGCAGCAGAGCACACATTGCCAGGGCTGTCCCAATCAACATAATAACTTGTTGTATATCCACAATATGCAGGGGTCAATGAACTAGGTATATGTGGGTTTAATACTGTCAGGATGTGGCCAGCACTTACTCCCGGCTGATGTGTTGTAGTAGCCTAGGTACAGTGCTGTCTTTGACAGGGCCATGTTCCAAGAACTGCAGTGCCAAGTATTATGCATGTCAGCTACACCTACGGTAGGAGTTTTATACACTGTCCAGATGTCAATATCTGTTAATGCAGGAAAGTAGTACAGGTCATGGACAGGGGGCCACACATATGGACAGTACATAGATTGGAGTAACGTACACAGTGCAACCTATTGCAGAATGTCCAGAGGTTTGTATCATAAGTGTGTTCTGTATGACATAAAAAAGTGATTGTCTGGCAACTCATTGGTAAATCACGCAAGACTAAAGTCAGAAAATAGTGGCAGATTGTAGTGTCAGACTTTATACCCTATAGAAATATGCATGCTAATGCAAAACCTGTTATTGAATCTCCTTTCTAGGTTTCTAAGGCCAATACTTAACAATGGTCTCTATATTTAAGCCTTTGTCCCCCAATCACTTATGTCTTTGTCCAGATGTCTGTCTCTTAGAATTTGAGAGGTATGGTGCCAAGTAGGATAGCAGATACCTGAAGGTCAGTGTACTGCCAGTGTATAAAAGGCTGCAGCCCTTCTGTGTCAGCACTGACAACATGTCACTGGCCAACAGCCATACCCCTGGAATGACAGGTTGTCACAGAAGGAGCACAAGTATGCCTTGTATATCTTTTCTGCATGTCCTAACATTGCATTTGCCTACCAACTATTTGCAAAACAAAAAAGGGTCATGTCAAAACAGCAGTGGCAGACAGTGAGGAACCAGACATCAAACCCATAAGAGCAAACAAGCAATTACCAAACCAGTCTCCCAACTGTCTATGTTTGGCAGAATGGTATTAACACCCTGTCCCCATGTGTGGGCCTTTGTCTGACTGTCATATTTGGGCTTGTCCAGATGTCAGTCTGTGATCGTATGACAGCTAGGCCCACATGTAGCCTCATTATAACATATAGCAACACAAACTGTCTAAGGACCACAGCAAATGGAGTGATGCAATGATGGGCAGCATGCTAAACAGGTACACTCAGAGGTGTGAAGTCCACAACCCTGTGTGTGATTTAATGGCATGTAGTCTGCCCATATCAGAATTGCAAATACATAACAGCAGCCACTGTGGCCAAAGCATGCGACTGGACTACAGAAGGACATAGAGACACACATAAGGGGAAGGGGAACCACTGATCAGACAAATGGACAATGTGCACACCAGAACAGATTGTGCAGTGACATAGGTGCCATGCAGTGTAAGGAGTCAGTAAACATCATCTACAAATACACACACACACCCATGTAAGTGGAGGTCCTCAACAAAACAAAACCCAAACAAATGGACACCTCCAAGGCAAAATCACATGAGAACTCCACAATCCTTCACGCCACGGACCTTGTAGACTCCACACACCAGGGTCTTGCAAACACTAAGGCCTTGCCCCAAACACCTACCCTACACAGATAGGCTAACAGCACTGTCCCTCTACCCAGTTCCATACAGACTCTGCTGAGTTGACCCCTGTCTGGCATACAAAGCAATCCAGACCCTGCCTTGATGGGACTGTTGCACATCTGGAACTCAAGGCCCACTCCATCAACCTGTAGGTGCAGCATCCACCTGGGCTGTGATATCAGTACGGCTTGTTGGCACCACAGATACATGTACCACACACTACTCCATCTGTGGAATACACTCCCTGTCAACAGCAAGCCAAGTGCCTAAATACCCCAAGTGATGTGTTGCCTGTATAAATGCATGGGAAACACAAAGTACAGTCATGTGATCCCACCTGTGTCACTGCTGTACAGGGATTCTGTGTGCTGACATGTTTTAACATGGGCTACACTCTCATCTGCATGGGTTATAAGGGCTTCAGGGCCAATATCCTACTAAAATCATAGCACCCTATCAACCTATACATAACTGTCTGTCAGTGGTTCATCACATTACTCTGTACTGCTCTGCCACTGATATACCTGGAAGTCATACTGCTATGTGGAATATACTACACATATAATGGACATTTCTGAACAGTATAAAGCACCCTGTACCCACACCCAAACCTCCCAACCTCTGACAGCAAGACATCTGGACAAGGTCATAAATAAAAGTGGGACAAAGGCACAGTGATAGGCACATGCTGTAAATATTGCCCTGACATACTGAGAAAGTTGGTAGGATAAGGGGTTTTGCATTAGCAGGAATTGTCTGAAGGTTATGATGCCTGAAACAGTAATGTCTGTCATTAATTTGTAATGTCAGTCTTCAATTATATGCAACTAACTTGCCATAAAAACTCAAGTTTATGTATACTGGATGAAACTTCTAGACAAACACCAGGACATTCTGCCAAGATATGCACAGTTGAGAGGTATGGCCACACCAGGATATGACTTTTCAGGTAAGAAGAATACCACGCAAGCATGAAATCCCCAGCCAGTATATCACCAAGTTCCTGGACTGTTTACACAGCTTCATTAGTCAACCAGCTGTAGCCACAACTCTCAACTGGCCATTTTGGGCAATAATGTTTATAGTTGGGCTCATAATATTGATCCGTGCATCAGAAATCTTGTATTTTTCTGGTAAAACACTGTGATGATCTGAAGATGTCTGTCATTAGGTAATGACACAATACATTTCAGTGTCAGATGGTAGATATGTCATAAAATGTCTGCTAAAACAAACCCAATACCTCTAGGAAAGTCCTGTTTATTTTTGAGAGGTATGGCTGTAGCACATAAAGCCCCAAACTGGACTAAACCTATCTCTGGAATGGAGTCTCACTCTCACTATAGAAGGTCATACTGGGCATGCTTCTACACTTACAGAATCACAAGCCATGTTGGAAACCCAAATCAGACTATATAACTGTATTGTGCATATATGTCTTTGCATACAGACAGCTATGTATGCCTTAACTGTCCCTACGCACCCATCAGACAGGATTACCCCCAGCTAGTTTTAGGTGGCTCATATGTGATGTATCTGCATCTTTTGTGTGTGATACACAAACATATATATATATATATATATATATATATATATATATATATAGGCAACAGATAATATGTCAAGCATGCACACACATAGATGTGGGGAAGAGAAAGACATACTGTGATGGAGAGAGAGACACAGGGGGGCACACAGAGTTAGTCACACACACACAGATGTGTGTGTGTGTGTGTGTGTGTGTGTGTGTGTGTGTGTGTGTGTGTGTGTGTGTGTGTGTGTGTGTGTGTGTGTGTGTTTGTAGGTGAAACAGTTTTAGGTCATTCCAACAAAGTACACTTCCCAGTGCCCCACTTTAGCAGTGCTGCTGATGTCATTCCCCTTAGAAGTACCTTTGCACAACCCCAGCCCGATAAGCTCTGTGGCGCATGCAATAACTATGTAACAGTATAGTACAAATAGCTAGATATGCAGGGGTTCTATTCCCAGTTCTGGCAAATGTGTGTGTGTGTAAGTGTATATGTTTGTAGGCTGAAGTATTTTGAGGACTTTCCCACCCAGTACACATCCCAGTACCCAACTTTAGCATGCCTGCTGATGTCATTCACCTTAGAGCTCTGTAGCGCATGTGATAACTGTGTAACACTATAGTACAAATAACTAGATAGGCAGGGTTTCTATTCTCAGGTCTGGCAAATGTGTGTGTGTATGGACAAGAGTTTGTAAGCGTGCATGTTTGTAGGCTGAAGTATTTTGAGGACTTTTGCACCCACAACACTTCCCAGTGCCCTATATTAGCAGTCCTGCTGATGTCAGTCACCTTAGAAGTACCTTTGGATAGCATTCAACTGTTTAAGCTCAGTGGTGCGTGTAATAACTAATTAACAAATAGTACAGATAACTAGGTTGGCAGGGGATCAACACTCAGTTGTGCCAAATGTGTGTGTGTGTGTGTGTGTGTGTGTGTGTGTGTGTGTGTGTGTGTGTGTGTGTGTGTGTGTGTGTGTGTGTCTGTATGTTTGTAGGGTAATGCATTTTTATGCCCTTCCCACCCAGTACATTTCCCATTGCCGTACATTACAAGGTCTCTTGATGCAATCACCTTAGACATACCTTGCGACACTGTTAAATCTATAAGCTCCATGGTGGGTGTGATAACTGTGTAAAACTGTAGTACACATAACTAGATAGCTAGGGGCTCTAAACTCAGTACTGGCAACTGTGACACTGTGTGTATGTATGTGAGACTCACATCATCCTTGTGTGTGTGTTTGGGTGAAAATCATATCCTCTGGGATGAGGGTTATACCATTTTGAGGCATGTACCACACAGTACATGTCCCATTGCCCTACTTTACAAGGCCTGCTGATGTCATTCACCTTAGATGTACCTGTATACATTTGTCAGCCCTCTAAGCTCTGTGGCGTGTGCAATAACTTATTAATACTACAGCGCAAACGGGGTACGCTGGTTTAAGCCTCATTTGGCTATCGGCACGCATATTATGCTCAGCTCAGTTAGGGGCACATAGATATGGCATGTTAAACCACTGCCCAGCTACGGGCACTCATTTTGCACCAGTTAAACCACTGCTCATCTACAGGCAGATACACTCACCCTGTTAAACTGTAGCTCATCTATGGGCACATCTGGCATTTTTTATTCTTTTGTTACCTCACATTTCTTCAATATGAATGGGCTATTTCATTACATTTTACATGAGTTGTGCTTTTATGTCTACATATTTGTCAGGGACTTGTTTCCTGCTTATTTTGCCAAAAAAAAAAATGGTGTTGTGGGGGCTCGAACCATGAATGCCTGCTCTGCTGCCAGCATCTCTACACCAGCTATTGCTTCCTGCTTTATTTTGCATATTTAGTTTTTATATGCTTTCCCACTGATTGCTAACTGTAGCTGCGCTTACGGGCACGCCCATATAAGCGGCACTCATGGTTAAACATCTTTACAGTTTAAAAAAAAATTATAACATGTTCATTTATATTTCTTTTATGTTCATAGTCTGTGGGGGCATGTGTTGTGTTCTGTTTATTCACATTTCCGTGGTCTCTGTCGTGGGTGTTTCCTTTGGGTACTTTTCCTCTTCTGGGCGTGTCCACAGGGCTCGGCCTACGGACACGCCCCCTTCTGTCTTACACAGACCGTGTTGGCCTTCAGTGTGATTCAGCATGCTCTCATTAATATGCAGAGCATGCTGACATCACTCCGTTTAACTGCAGCCTCCGTGTATGAGTTATAACTCTTACACGGAGGCTTCGTGAATCCTGCCCCATTCTTACTCATATGAGTACTAAATAAACAACACACAATTCAACATTCCTGGTTTCATTTTAGAAAGACAAATTAATGAAGTGTTGAAATAATAGCTTCTCAAACCTTCATAACAATTTGCTAGAAGAAGTGCCATCAGAACATATACATGTAAAATCTGCAGACTAAACTTCATAAAAGTTTGTAAAACCTTCACAGAAAAGATGAAACAAGAGTGGAAAGTGCATCTGAATGCAGATACGCCTCCTGGATTAAATTATTGTGTTACTCTAAAACATGTGCTTAAGACCCGTCCAATTCCACACTAATTATTCTGTTTATATATGCACATGTATTTTGTATAAGAAGTTTGGCTATAATGTTAAGGAAAGGAAAAGTTTTTATTATGTAATTGATTAATTGGTTTGGTGTTTATATAATTAATTCAGAAGCACTGTGTTAGTAAGTCTAAAGAGCACCTTCTTGTTTTTTATTTGTGTGTGTATTTTATTTATTAAAATTTTGCATGTCCTCAGCACTGGAGTTCACTCTGGATTCTTTATGTATTATTTGAAGTGCTTGGTCCGCTGTAATATACATTACTTATCTGCTGGCTTTTTGTTGGTTTTTACACGTGTCTATTGTTGTAAGAAAGTCCTTCTATATTGCACAGCTTGTAAACAAATGGATTATGTTTAGATATAGGAATGCCATCATCCCCCTTTAAGTAGCCCTCATTAGGCCAGACTTTGAATATAATACCCCCTTTGGCATGTATCTGTCCAGACACATGCAACAACTGGAACTCCCACAGAAATGTCTTACTAAAAGGATAAAAGGCCTAAATAACATAGCCTACATACCTGACTCAAACCCTGTCACTATTCTCAGTATCCTACAGACTGATAACAGGTGACCTGTGCCTGGCATATAATGCATCCTGTGACCTATTACTGACAGATTTACTGCACATCAGGAAGTTAAATGTCATCAGAAATACTCAGTCTAGTGAGCTAAACCTCTTCTGCAACATCAACAGAATGATTTGGAGGGATGGGTGGACTCCCCATCCATATAAAACTAAATTCATCCTTGTCGATATTTAAGTGCAACTTAGATCTATGAATGGGAAACATAAAATTTGCCCCAGAACTGCTACCTTTACTACCAATGGACAGAGGCAGCTCTCTAATGCTTTATCCCATACATGGGTCCCCTCAAATTATCTATAGTATGATCCTAGTTATTCTCATTAGGAGTAATATGTAATTATCGACCCTGGGATGGGTCAAGTCAAAGTATAACAAAATGGGGTAGATTATTTTGAGCACAAAAAGGGAAAGTGGCTAGAATGACTTGCAAGGACAGCTGACCTAGTACTTACCTAAGAACCTACAGAGCTTCTAAAAAGTAAATGAGTTAAGATGGAGTCAGAGAAGCAGGCAAGGATAGTGAAATTAGCAGTATGTTCTGCATCATACACTGAATCGGAGGGAAGAGGTGAAAAAGAAACCGCAGAACTGGGGCACAATTAGTGTTGTTAAGTTCAATTTTAAAGGATACAAATGTGTTGAAAAAGTCTGGATAGTGAACTCGAATATATGTTATGCTACAAAATATTTGTAGGATAGTGTAAAGTGATTTCCGACAGAGTAGAGGAATAATGTGATAAGCTGTTACTGAGTTGCTTCCTGTAGTCAAGGGTTTAGTTCCTATAGCCTCTATTTTCCTACTGTCTGAGTTCGAGCAAGTCACCAGATAATGCTCCTGAGTCAACTCTGATAATATTGGGCTTACTTATTTAACAATTAAAAAAATGCTGGGTTGAGGCATTACTGCAATGAAAGCTTGCTTCATTTGGAAAAGACTTTGAGACATATTAATGGGAGAAGGGCCATCTCTCTCTATTTCTGTCATGCATGAAATTGCTTTTGATCGAATGGGTTGCTGTTGGCTTTCGTGTGTTTAAGTCTCAGATCACATAATAGTGAGAAAGGGACTTTTGCCCATTTCCGTACTGTTGTGCAGTCTTTGCTTGGTACATGTAAGCAAGATGTAGTAATCTAAAGCAGTTCAATGGTATATGTCCTTATCCCCACTGTAGTGCGATCCTGGTGTTAGTGTATATATTAAGGGGGGTGGGGGGTGTATCACCCACCTAGTTGACTTTTACCAAATAATGTAAAACAAAACCAGACACCATAAAACCAAAGTAAGTGGGGGGGCTACACCCCCCCTAACTATATATACTAACACCAGGATTGCACTACAGTGGGGAAAAGGACATATACCTTTGACTTGCCTTATTGTACTACTTGTCAGTGAAATGAGTTTTAGGTGAAATGAGTTTTAGTCGAAATAAACTTTAGGTGATTTGGTTTCAGTGAAATGAGTTTTAGGTGAAGTGATACGTACCCATATATATATATATATATATATATATATATATATATATATATATATATATATATCTACATACACACATAGATAGATAGCTAGATATGCACCTCTCACAGCCCCTGCTAATTAGATGTACTAACACTAAGATAGCACATTATGGCTTCATTAAGACCCGAAACTTCATCTGCATGCAGCCAAATTTGCCTGATGAAGTCACGGTATTTGACCTATAGCTCCCACAGGCCTCCATGGAGGTTGTGGGGAACCTGTTTAAGAAGACTAAATAAAACTTTCTTGTGCTAGTGATAACTGAGGGCATGTTTAAATAATGCATTATTATCATTCTTTTTAGTAATGTCATAATTGTGGTCATAAATCTGTATACAGTTTGCTCAGTTTTGCCTGTATAAAACAAATGACAAAAATCACAGAGGGACAAATATATTACTGGGAAGCCATATCCATTAATAGTATTGTTAAAAAGCATGGTTCCAAGTTATGAATTTGCCTTTAATAGGAATATTCAATGATGAGTTTGCATGCTATAGCTTATTAATGTATTATTATTTATATATTTATTATTTATCCAGTTTATAAGTATTTGTTATTTAATATTATGTATCTATTTTATATATTTGCACTGTTCCATTTTTCTGCATTTGCACTTTAAAATGTGCTTGTTTCAGCTGATCATGCAATGTATGCTTCAGTTTTTAAACTGATTGTTTTATTTGTATTGTTCTGATGAAGTCCTTAATCAGTATGGACAGAACCGCTAAACGTCTTTTTCATAGGTTCATAGGTTCATAGGTTCATAGGCATTTTTATTAAATTTATGAGTGTTATTCCTTTGTTGTCTTTTCTGGTTGCTGACCTAATGCCCTAGTATCATGTATTGGTTCTTTGTTATTTTATGCTAGGTACTCCACTTTGCATTGTGTTTCGTAGTGTCTCATGCAGCCTTGCATACATGTCATCCCCAGAATTACTTTCTAAAATGAAAATATCTCAAGGAGCAGTGCCATCAAATGAGAACAATAACGTTCTTACTGGTGACCTGACCAGACTTCTATACCTTTTATACCAGGTGGTGACAACTTCATTGGCTAGACAAGGAGAAGTGAAGAGCAATCAGCCTTCATCACAAACTGGAGTTGTTGCTAATTCTTAGTCATCATCTTCAGCTGTTAAGCAATAACAAAAACTCTGTCTGTCCCTGTACCATTGAATCAATCTAGGGTACATTTTTGCTGTGAATCCTCACAGGGAGTTCACAAACCAGGGTATACTAATACAGTTACATATACTTGCTGTGCAGATACAGGTAATGGATTACATGACAAAATGCATCCAAATGGAGATGGTGTTTTGAGAATGACCAGCATTTTGACTAATTCTATTTCACTGCAAAAACGAATTAAAAACTTGTTTGGAAACAAAGCCTTCATTTGTAGTTTTAAATGGTACAACAGCTGAGACTTTAATTCACAGCTTAAGACATTTGAACAAAAATTATTCAAATTCAAATGTTTACGACTAAATAACTGTTATCTGAAAGAACGCATTACTCTGAAATGTATGCCAAAGGGAATAAGAATAAAGCACCATTGAGGGGATCAGACACTAGATGAATTTCGTTATTTTGTAAGAACGTTGAATTTGAGTGTTATTTGGGGCTACTCAGGAGAGTGATGTTAACATATGTAAGTGCTCTAGTCTGTTCACACCATTTAACAGTAATATAATTCAAGTATTTGAGCGTGCAGTTGAAAGAGATATTTATGCCCTCTATAAGAAGCATCACAGCAGAACAATCAGCTATCAAGTCATTAATAGGTAATGACAACATTATAATAAAATGCTGATAAAGGTGGAGGGGTAGTTGTATTAGATGCAGATTATTGTTACAGAACTATGTTAAGCATGCTTATTAGTCCTGATTATGAACAAATATCCAGACATGAATGCAATATTATCATAGCGCAAGTACTTAAATCTCTAAGTGATATTCGTATACAAAGGAAAATTAGTGATGAATTGTATAATTATTTAAAAGTTGTTGATCCCATAACACCATTTATATATGGGATACCAAAATTACATAAATCTATTACAGAGCCCCCACTTAGACTGATTGTTTCTGCTAGAGGGTGGGTGACGGAACCAATATCAACGTTTTTAGACATGTAGCTGAAGGCTGGTTTTGAACATACATGCACTATCTTAAAATATACTTCAGAATTTTTAGGAGATCTATACGAATGCTTTCTTAACAAAGATCTTTCTAACTGTATATTTGCCACACTAGATGATTCTTTATTCACAAATATTCCTAATAATATCTGTATATGACATGTTACAGTATTTATTAGATTTTACAGAACATACACAATATTTTATCAATATCCTTTGTGATCTCCTATCTCTAGTGCTTACTAATAATGTGTTTATTTTTTATAAGCATCTGTTTAAACAAAAAAAGAGGTATAGCAATGGGCACACCAGCTGCCAATAGCTAAGCAAATATTGCTATATACATCTGGGAATGTCAGTTCATCCTGTCAATAGATAATTATTGTTTAGATAGTGTTCTCTTTTATCATTGTTTTGTTGATGACCTCTTTTTTATATGAAAAGGTGATACTGAGAGTTTTAACATATTTGTTAAATATTTATCTGATACACTCTTTTTTCTAAGTTTTAAGTCAACCCCTGGGATTCAATAATGTTTTTTTTTCTGTGCAGGAATAGTGCAGCAGCTGCTGCATGGAATATGGCTGCCGAGCGATCCAGTAAATAAGGCTGGGGGCATGCACAAGCCTGCCAGCACTATTCCGGCATGGACACCATTGAATAATTCTAATTACCTCATTTTCTGGGGAAAAACATGCAAATAAGGTGAATTAGTTATTCAGTAAACAGACAGTCATCCATGCCAGAACAGTGTGAGGTTCAGAAATGTATTCAGTTACTAACCGAGTACATCTCTGCAAAAATCAAACAGCTCAAAGTAAAGCATGTATTATAACCATTAGGCATGATGATGGCCAAAAATATGGCCATTGGCATGAAAAAGAGTTGCAAAATTATAAAAATCAAAGTTTTTTTTGGCTGATTTTGGCCATTTAAGCATAGCTCAGCTGTGCGCAAACGGGATTGTGCCGAAAATAAAAAAAAATGTGAAAAGACAATTTTAAGTGAAATCTGCATTTTGCCATTATAGTGTATGGCATGCAAAATCAAAACAATAACATGTAACACTGGTTGCTAGGGAGGAAGGCCCTGGTGTAGTGGTGTAACCAGGGACTAAGGCAGTGGGGTATGCAAATGAGCAAATTTTACTGAATCACTAAATGGGAGACCATTCTCTGGCTGCACCTAACTGTGTAAGAGCTATAAGGCAGTAGTGTAAGCAGGAGAAACAGCTGACAAGAAAAGGGTGTGTGTCATGCTTGGTGTAAGCACACTAGAGCTCCAAGTCTACTATTTGAGCTTAGCTAAGCACAGCTAAGCAAAGGGGTATGGTTTAGGCTGTATTGACTTATTCCATGAAATGAAGAGCGTGTTCACATCCAAGGAGGGCCATTTCTGCTTCTAAGTGTTTATTTTAGCTAAATGGGTTTGCACCGGGTCTTTAAAAAAAAAAAATGGAAATAGCAGAACCGTTTACATTTGGGCACCGGGTTTTCACGGTGTGCCTGAGGGCTTAAAAGGGGCAGAAATGGGAAGGGGGAAAAAAGGGAAATAACAGAATAAAAGCAATCAAGTACAAATAATATAGCAGGCAGGGGGAATGTATCATAGCCAGCCACTGATACAGGCAGCATCTGCAGCACAAGTCTAAACTGCGCAAACACCTTTCAGTTTGGCTTTTCCCACAAACTCTGCACCAGTGGTGTACACACTTAAAGGAATTTTAACCGACAAAATGTTAGGGGTTGTTGTCACTTTGATACATCAGTATGTGCTAGAGGTTGATGGTGGTGAGGAGAATAATGTTGGCAACCGCATCAGACTGAGGAGGAAGAGAAGAGTGTTCAGACCCAGGGTAACCTACCAGGGGCTACATGGTCTGGTGATAGTAGAGCACTACAGGGTGGGCAGAGACATACTTCAGCAACTCATCGAGCTGTGCCAGCCTCACCTCAGACCCAGAGCCAACACAGGGGAACCCATCCCAGTGGATACCAAGGTATGTGTAGCCTTAAGAATACTAGCTACAGGTACTTTCCAAAGACCTACTGGGGACCTCATGGGGGTCTCACAGGCAGCTGCATTTAGGGTACCCCACCAGCTCCTGCATGTCATGCTACCACATGCCGGTGAGCACATTTACGTCCCCAAAACCTGTGAGGAGAGGACCAGCAATATGCACCTCTTCCACCCTATAGCAGACTATCCAGAGGTACTGGGTGCTATAGACTGCATGCACATTCACATCAAAGCAACACCTGGTGAACAGGGTAGGGTCTACTTAAACTGTAAGGGCTTTCACTACATCAACTGCCAGGTCTTGTGCAATGCCCAGGGCATTATCATTAATGTGTGTGCTGGCAGCCCTGGAAGCTATCATGACTCCCACATCTGGCATTCCTCACTGCTGTACCAGGGATTTGCCAGGGGGGATATCCCGTATGGGCATCTGGTGGGGGATGCTTGCTCTGCACTGGAACCATGGATGATGACTCCCATCAGAAATGCACATACACCCACTCAAGAATGCCATAATGAGGCACATACACAAACCAGGATCATTATAGAGCATGTGTTTGGGATGCTCAAGTCATGGTTCCGCTGCCTTGACATATCTGGTGGAGCCCTGCAGTGCTCTCCAGCCACATGTGCACACATGTTCATAGTATATGCCATGCTACACAATATAATCCCATGGAAACAGATGCAGCAGGAACAGCATGGGGAAGGGCTACACAGCCCCCCACCATTGCCAAGGTCTCCACAGGCACAGAGGGACTTGAAGGAGGAACCCTCTGAGCCAGCTCCTGTAAGCAGACGGAGGTGTGGCTAGTATGCCCTGGCCTTGGCAAAGAGACAATGCATAGCACACACACTGACACTGTAGGGATCCAAGGACTGACACCTCTCTCTGACTTGCATACACACTAAAATGGATTCCACACACATCAGACTACCTGTACCTTACCATGTATAGGCAGTGTACTGCGTGCATACGACATAGGCAGCCCTCATGCACCATCCTCACAACTGCCGCAGGCACAAGGTAAGTCAGTCTTCTTAACAATAAATGAATGGATTAGTATGTTCTGGTAGCATATCTATGGTATTGTTGCATGCATGCAAGGGAATGGGGTTGCCTACTGGGATAGCAGCAGACAACTGACAGCTATGTGGGACACCAGGAAATATTTGCCCAATACTGGCCTCCCAACACTATGCAGTAGTACCCAAGGTGACAAATGCCACTGCAGTATATGTGGGGGACCAACTAACTGGGAGTCATAGGTCACAGGCATGGATGTCAGTGTGGGGGTCCCATACTCACCCCTCAGCCTCACCCAGCAAGTCAGCCATAGAAAACCATAAAGAAATGTCTGGCAAATGCCCACAAATGGCAACGATGATGAAATACCCTCCCTACAGACTTACACAGTGATAGCACAACAGGTCTTGCAGTTGCAGTAAGGCTCTGAAGGGTAAGAAGTCTGAAACTCAAATGTATGTCATTACAATCTGACCTGTGGTCTTTAGTGATATGCCTCTATTCTTCAAGACAGGGCACAATACTAAATGGAACCAAAATATAAAGCAAATATCAGCACAGTCTACGCAAATGTGTACAGTTGACAGGTGTGCCCCCCACACCCATATTCCCATAGAAATATAGTAACATGTATGTTTACAGGGAAATAGCAGCAGAGCACACATTGCCAGGGCTGTCCCAATCAACACAATAACTTGTTGTATGTCCACAATATGCAGGGGTCAATGAACTAGGTATATGTGGGTTTAATACTGTCAGGATGTGGCCATCACTTACTCCCGGCTGATGTGTTGTAGTAGCCTAGGTACAGTGCTGTCTTTGACAGGGCCATGTTCCAAGAACTGCAGTGCCAAGTATTATGCATGTCAGCTACACCTACGGTAGGAGTTTTATACACTGTCCAGATGTCAATATCTGTTAATGTAGGAAAGCAGTACAGGTCATGCACAGGGGGCCACACATATGGACAGTACATAGATTGGAGTAACGTACACAGTGCAACTGTACAGACCTATTGCAGAATGTCCAGAGGTTTGTATCATAAGTGTGTTCTGTATGACATGAAAACGTGATTGTCTGGCAACTCACTGGTAAATCACGCAAGACTAAGGTCAGAAAATAGTGGCAGATTGTAGTGTCAGACTTCATACCCTATAGAAACATGCATGGTAATGCAAAACCTGTTATTGAATCACCTTTCTAGGTTTGTAAGGCCAATACTTAAAAATGGTCTCTATATTTAAGCCTTTGCCCCCCAATCACTTATGTCTTTGTCCAGATGTCTGTTTCTTAGAATTTGAGAGGTATGGTGCCAAGTAGGATAGCAGATACCTGAAGGTCAGTGTACTGCCAGTGTATAAAAGGCTGCAGCCATTCTGTGTCAGCACTGACAACATGTCACTGGCCAACAGCCATACCCCTGGAATGACAGGTTGTCACAGAAGGAGCACAAGTATGCCTTGTATATCTTTTCTGCATGTCCTAACATTGCATTTGCCTACCAACTATTTGCAAAACAAGAAAGGGTCATGTCAAAACAGCAGTGGCAGACAGTGAGGAACCAGACATCAAACCCATAAGAGCAAACAAGCAATTACCAAACCAGTCTCCCAACTGTCTATGTTTGGCAGAACGGTATTAACACCCTGTCCCCATGTGTGGGCCTTTGTCTGACTGTCATATTTGGGCTTGTCCAGATGTCAGTCTGTGATCGTATGACAGCTAGGCCCACATGTAGCCTCATTATAACATATAGCAACACAAACTGTCTAAGGACCACAGCAAATGGAGTGATGCAATGGTGGGCAGCATGCTAAACAGGTACACTCAGAGGTGTAAAGTCCACAACCCTGTGTGTGATTTAATGGCATGTAGTCTGCCCATATCAGAATTGCAAATACATAACAGCAGCCACTGTGGCCAAAGCATGCGACTGGACTACAGAAGGACATAGAGACACACATAAGGGGAAGGGGAACCACTGACCAGACAAATGGACAATGTGCACACCAGAACAGATTGTGCAGTGACATAGGTGCCATGCAGTGTAAGGAGTCAGTAAACATCATCTACAAATACACACACACCCATGTAAGTGGAGGTCCTCAACAAAACAAAGCCCAAACAATGGACACCTCCGAGGCAAAATCACATGAGAACTCCACAAACCTTCATGCCACGGACCTTGTAGACTCCACACACCAGGGTCTTGCAAACACTAAGGCCTTGCCCCAAACACCTACCCTACACAGATAGGCTAACAGCACTGTCCCTCTACCCAGTTCCATACAGACTCTGCTGAGTTGACCCCTGTCTGGCATACAAAGCAATCCAGACCCTGCCTTGATGGGACTGTTGCACATCTGGAACTCAAGGCCCACTCCATCAACCTGTAGGTGCAGCATCCACCTGGGCTGTGATATCAGTACGGCTTGTTGGCATGACAGATACATGTACCACACACTACTCCATCTGTGGAATACACTCCCTATCAACAGCAAGCCAAGTGCCAAAATACCCCAAGTGATGTGCTGCCTGTATAAATGCATGGGAAACACAAAGTACAGTCATGTGATCCCACCTGTGTCACTGCTGTACTTCTGTGTGCTGACGTTTTAACATGGGCTACACTCTCATCTGCATGGGTTATAAGGGCTTCAGGGCCAATATCCTACTAAAATCATAGCACCCTATCAACCTATACATAACTGTTTGTCAGTGGTTCATCACATTACTCTGTACTGCTCTGCCACTGATATACCTGGAAGTCATAGTTCTATGTGGAATATACTACACATATAATGGACATTTCTGAACAGTATAAAGCACCCTGTACCCACACCCAAACCTCCCAACCTCTGACAGCAAGACATCTGGACAAGGTCATAAATAAAAGTGGGACAAAGGCACAGTGATAGGCAACTGCTGTAAATATTGCCCTGACATACTGAGAAAGTTGGTAGGATAAGGGGTTTTGCATTAGCAGGAATTGTCTGAAGGTTATGATGCCTGAAACAATAATGTCTGTCATTAATTTGTAATGTCAGTCTTCAATTATATGCAACTAACTTGCCATAAATCTCAAGTTTATGTATACTGGATGAAACTTCTAGACAAACACCAGGACATTCTGCCAAGATATGCACAGTTGAGAGGTATGGCCACACCAGGATATGACTTTTCAGGTAAGAAGACTACCACACAAGCATGAAATCCCCAGCCAGTATATCACCAAGTTCCTGGACTGTTTACACAGCTTCATTAGTCAACCAGCTGTAGCCACAACTCTCAACTGGCCATTTTGGGCAATAATGTTTATAGTTGGGCTCATAATATTGATCCGTGCATCAGAAATCTTGTATTTTTCTGGTAAAACACTGTGATGATCTGAAGATGTCTGTCATTAGGTAATGACACAATACATTTCAGTGTCAGATGCTAGATATGTCATAAAATGTATGCTAAAACAAACCCAGTACCTCTAGGAAAGTCCTGTTTATTTTTGAGAGGTATGGCTGTAGCACATAAAACCCCAAACTGGACTAAACCTATCTCTAGAATGGAGTCTCACTCTCACTATAGAAGGTCACACTGGGCATGCTTCTACACTTACAGAATCACAAGCCATGTTGGAAACCCAAATCAGACTATATAACTGTATTGTGCATATATGTCTTTGCATACAGACAGCTATGTATGCCTTAACTGTCCCTACATGCACCCATCAGACAGGATTACCCCCAGCTATCTGTAGGTGGCTCATATGTGATGTATCTGCATCTTTTGTGTGTGATACACAAATATATATATATATATATATATATATATATATATATATATATATATATAGGCAACAGATAATATGTCAAGCATGCACACACATAGATGTGGGGAAGAGAAAGACAGACTGTGATGGAGAGAGAGAGACAGGGGGGCACACACACACACACACACAGATGTGTGTGTGTGTGTGTGTGTGTGTGTGTGTGTGTGTGTGTGTGTGTGTGTGTGTGTGTGTGTGTGTGTGTGTGTGTTTGTAGGTGAAACAGTTTTAGGTCATTCCGACAAAGTACACTTCCCAGTGCCCCACGTTAGCAGTGCTGCTGATGTCATTCTCCTTAGAAGTACCTTTGCACAACCCCAGCCCGATAAGCTCTGTGGCGCATGCAATAACTATGTAACAGTATAGTACAAATAGCTAGATATGCAGGGGTTCTATTCCCAGTTCTGGCAAATGTGTGTGTGTGTAAGTGTATATGTTTGTAGGCTGAAGTATTTTGAGGACTTTCCCACCCAGTACACATCCCAGTACCCAACTTTAGCATGCCTGCTGATGTCATTCACCTTAGAGCTCTGTAGCGCATGTGATAACTGTGTAACACTATAGTACAAATAACTAGATAGGTAGGGTTTCTATTCTCAGGTCTGGCAAATGTGTGTGTGTATGGACAAGAGTTTGTAAGCGTGCATGTTTGTAGGCTAAAGTATTTTGCGGACTTTCGCACCCACAACACTTCCCAATGCCCTATATTAGCAGTCCTGCTGATGTCAGTTACCTTAGAAGTACCTTTGGATAGCATTCAACTGTTTAAGCTCAGTGGTGCATGTAATAACTAATTAACAAATAGTACAGATAAGTAGGTTGACAGGGGATCAACACTCAGTTGTGCCAAATGTGTGTGTGTGTGTGTGTGTGTGTGTGTGTGTGTGTGTGTGTGTGTGTGTGTGTGTGTGTGTGTCTGTATATTTGTAGGGTAATGCATTTTTATGCCCTTCCAACCCAGTACATTTCCCATTGCCATACATTACAAGGTCTCTTGACGCAATCACCTTAGACATACCTTGCGACACTGTTAAATCCTATAAGCTCCATGGTGGGTGTGATAACTGTGTAAAACTGTAGTACACATAACTAGATAGCTAGGGGCTCTAAACTCAGTACTGGCAACTGTGACACTGTGTGTATGCATGTGAGACTCACATCATCCTTGTGTGTGTGTGTTTGGGTGAAAATCATATCCTCTGGGATGAGGGTTATACCATTTTGAGGCATGTACCACACAGTACATGTCCCATTGCCCTACTTTACAAGGCCTGCTGATGTCATTCACCTTAGATGTACCTGTATACATTTGTCAGCCCTCTAAGCTCTGTGGCGTGTGCAATAACTTATTAATACTACAGTGGACATAGTTAGGGGGTCTAATCTCAATACCGACAACTATAGTAGTCTGTGTGAAGCATATGCCCTGTGGCTGTTTTGTAGGTTATACCATTTTAAGGCCTGTTGACCCCCTACCCATGACATTACTTTAAAGACCCCGTTAATGGCATCTGCCTCACATGCACCATGTAACACTATACAGGCCCTACCAGTCATCTGTACAGATGTACATGGGATATTCACATGTTAGCAACCTATATGTGGTCTATGTCCCCTGACAATGAGCATTCCTGTGATATTATTGCCAAATATGTCACAGTTACTGTACTGACACACATGACAGCATCAGACATCTTACCTGACTGGCACATCATGCTGATACAAAGTCTGTCACTCTATCACTTGTTGAGATTTGTAGGGGCAGTAGACAAGACCAATCACTATGTCTGGTGAGTTATCCCACCATCCATGAAGGCATTCCCAAGATTACCTGTTGAAAGAGGTTGTGTGTTATGTCCCAGACATATAATCTATGTGGAGCATGTCATGTGTATGCAGCACTATAGTACATACAAGTGGAAATGTAGGGTTACTAATATATCTGTTGGCAGCTGTATATGTGTTTCTGTATGCACAGCCCCTCTGGCTGTCTTCAGTGGGTATATGTGATGGCTATACCATTTTGTGTGCCTCTTCTACCCTGTGAACTCCCCCATTGCCAATCTAGTGTCAGCCCATACAGATGTCATCCACCGTACGAGCACAGTTACACAGTTTCTAACACCGAGCCACTGTTGTGCAATGGTCGTATCACTGTGTATTGTACATTACTAGATGGGTAGGTCATCTACTCTGGGAAGTGTCACCTCCATCTGCATGTGTATCTCAATGTATGTCCTCATGCAGCAATGTGTGTGTGTGCGTGTGTGTGTGTGTGTGTGTGTGTGTGTGTGTGTGTGTGTGTGTGTGTGTGTGTGTGTGTGTGTGTGTGTGTCAGATGGTTCTAACATATTAAGGGCCTCTGAACCCACCATCGTTAATCCTAACAGCCTCTTCAATTGTCACTCACTTCAATAGTAGTGGCAGACTCTGCCACACTACAGTACTGCTGGGCTATCTGTGTTATGTATCTAGCGCTATCGTTCATAAGTCTGTGCAGGTACGAGCTGTGCTTGGCCCTTTGTCAGCTGCCCCATGTATATGACTATGACTCTATGTGTACTACTAGCATGACAGGCCAGACATGCATATGAGATAGCAGACACACATGGTGGTGATTGTCAGGTTAGATTAACACAGGCTGAACTGTGTCAGGAATACATACTCCAAACATCTCATACACAGTTCCAGGCATACCCTCATCAACAGCATGATTGTCAAGTGGATTTGACAGAAATGGCAGGGGCAACAGGTGCTGATAGCTGAATCTGTTGCAGTTAAAGTAATGGCTAAGCTTGTGAGGGACCTAGTGCCAGTACTTAAGTAACCTCTTCTGTATGTGTGAGCCTGGAGTCCTACAGAACACCCAGGGGACATGTATGAAGGCTAGGTGGCTGTGTCAAGTGTATGCATGAAAGGTCACACTGTTTGCCACAATTGTCCCTCACACACTGCTGCATGTAAACACACCTGGTAAACATGTACATATACAGCTGTTTCTTGGCTATGAAAAGGTCACTGGGTTTCTACTCCATCTTAATCATCATTGCTACTGTCAGCAGGCCCACAGCCTGAGGACACACAGACAGCTGGAACACAACCAGAATACAGTACATGACACTACAGTCAGTCAGCAGTAGTAACAGCAATAGTGCATCATGGCTAACAGGGTAAATACACCTCAATGTGTACCCATAACTACTGCCAGCAGACAACACCTTACACAGCATGACATTGCTACACTGTACTATAGTCACCCTGTGCATCAGACCCATATGAGCATGTCCATGCAATGATAATATGGATAACAGGGTTGTGGCACAAGTATTGTCACTTGCACAGGGTGTGGTGTTGGATTGCCAGAGGCCTAAGCTGGGACATATTGTGTGTGTGTGTGTGTGTGTGTGTGTGTGTGTGTGTGTGTGTGTGTGTGTGTGTGTGTGTGTGTGTGTGTGTGTGTTGTGTTCAACTGGGCCATGCAGAGGAACTGTGCATGTCTGGTGGTGACTGGCCTATGAAAGGGGTTTATCTGTACACGATTAAGTGATGTGGATGCTCGACATGCTATGGTGGCTATGTAGGACAGCCTGTGACCATACATGGCAGGATGTATGGTTCACCATCTCCCGGCAGGGGTGTGGTAACTGGTTCTGCCAGGAATATCACTGGCACTGCCAGGCCCAAGGACAGATGCAGTACTACTCCCTGATGGTGAATGATGTCTGCTGCATCTGCGTCTCTGATGGAACTGACCAGAACAATGTGCCTATGGCCTGCTCCAGTGTTGTGTGGACAGCACCCTCCCTTTGGTAGTGCTCTTGATACTGCCACTACAGGACTGTGAATGTGCACGGCCACGTGGGCTCACAGCTGATCATGTTGTTGACATACTTCCACCTGGCTGATGGCCTACTCCCACAACTTGGTGATGCACAGGCATTGCACAGTCAGCAGTGAGAATATCTCACCCCACTGTCTACCCATGACATCAGCAAGATGATGTATGGCATCACAAATGCCTTGGAGGTTGTCACGCATGGCAGGGAGACCTGCATTCATGACCCTGAGCATCTGTATGGTGTTGCAGTCAGTATGAGCCTGTGCCTCCATGACAGACTGTAACATGCATCTGGTGACCTGCTGTGGCACTTGCAACAGGGATTTGGTGGGCAGCAGTCCTCTGTTGAGCATCTCTGTCCATCTGCCTGTGGATGGCCTCACCTGCTCTCTGGCTATAACTGGTGTCTACACTCACTCTCGCCATACTCAACACACTAGCCTGTTCCATGCCACCACCCTTAACCTGTCCATTATCCATGGCTGCTGTGGACTGGGTATGCGTGAGCATACTAACTGTATGTGGGGACATGGTGGGTGAAAGCGGGATACCAAAAAATTGCACGGATTCAGGCACAAACAACCCCACCTGTGCCTCACTATGAACACCATCATCATGGGACTGCCACCAACCCCTGCGTTCACCTGTGAGGGGAAGACAACATATGTGAATTAATACCCTGCAGTATTATGTTTGCTGATACACACACACACACACACACACACACACACACACACACACACACACACACACACACACACACACACACACACACACACACACACACACACACACACACACACACACACACACACACACACACACACACACACACACACACACACACACACACACACACACACACACACACACTCCTGGTACAGTCTGGCACAGCTGTAACACTTATGGGTCCTTTAGGGCAGACCTTTTGGTAGTTCTGCCTGCCACAATCCATCTCTTTCACTGCAACTGTAAGGCCCACAACAAAGGGTGACAAATCCTACTGTGTGATGGGGCTAATAGCAGAATGGTAATTGTGGTTAAGACCAAGGCTACTGGAGTGAGCCATACAGTGTCACCTAGTGCATATGCACATACTGTAAGAGCTAACTTACCGCTATACAGACCACACACAATGACAAGGTGTAATGATATGTGATGATAACTGATGAAGGGATAAGGCTATACACTATCACTGCAGTATCTACACAGTTCAGACTCACAGGGATTCATTTTAGACAACATTGCAGGACAATCTGCAAGATATACAGAAAATGTGTAAAGTACTAGGTGCATAGCCTCATAAGATGATACCAGGCTATTGGCCCTGATGCCCTCATAAGCCTGATCCAGACTTTCACCCATTTCCCTTGCAAGCCAGCACCTATTTCCCCTATCCAGCTGGTACACCCGGGGTGTCCCATCCATTTCCCATACAGTTGTCCAGCTTCTTCTTCAAGAGGGCTATACATGTACATTGCTAGACATGGGGAGAGAGAGTATTTTACAAACAGTGTATTATGTGGGACTCTACACTATCCCGCCAACAAGTACTATACATGTCACAGACCAGGTGAGGGCCTTGCGTGCATGATGCACGAGTGGGGTTTGTCTTACAGATGTGCAGAAACACCATCAATGCTGGTTTGGAAATTGCCTTGAATGCCACACACAGGTCACCTATGATCAGTCTGTATGAGACTGAGTACAGGGACAGGGCTTTCAGCCTACCTGTATTGGATAGGTGTTACAAACCCTGTCAGGAACCTCTGTGGTCTCTGCAACTGCTGTATTTGCTTGGTAAGGTACATGCCAAAGGAGACATTGTACTTGGTAATGTGTCTGATAAGGGTGGAGTACAGGGATGTTGTAGCCCCCTGATTCCTGAATGACATACCCATATTTGTGAGGTGGGCCATGTAGACAGCCTTCCGTACAATGGTGCCCACATGGTGGGAAACTGTCAGGTTGCTATCAATCATAGCGCATAAGTCACCTCACACCTGATTGCATGCTCAGTACATTATTACTGTCATAATTAGTGTGGATGACATCTCCCACAGCAGGGAGAATGATGCCTCTCCTGGCATTCACTTTGTAGAAATGCTTCTTGCACCAGTCATTAATTGGGTGAGGGCCTCTTGGGAGATGCTCACATCAGTAGGGGAATGTAAGACAGTGCCCATCTTGCAAGCATCTGTACACCTGGTCAGCCACAGACCACTGCTTTTGTCCTGTACCTCAGATACATATATCTCTAACAGTAGAGGCCCTCAGACCAATCCTTGGGGTACACCGCTTTGGAAGACTCTACTACTAGAGGTGGGCTCCACTACTTTGATCAAGTGGGTACTATCATTGGGCGAGTTAGCTGCCCATCTGGTAACATACAGGTTGTGTAGATGTATGTATCCTGGCTGCCTGGGGATTAATGTGAGATAATTGGGCTAGGTGATGGTAGGTATTGTTCACCATCTTCCCCTCGTCCTTATGTTTGTTGACCACTTCAGAGAGGTTGACCAGTTTTAACAGGCCTTATCTCCCTTTGACAATACCATGCTGTGTGGGCTCAGGCATGTTGATGTTGCTGATGTCCTTGTTCATAATGTCCTTGCTATTGCCTTCCATGCCCTTGCAGAGCAGGCTAGTTAGGCTGATGTGCATATGATTGGTGGGTCGGTGGATTGTTCCTCCTTTTGTGTATAGGGAAGACAGTGACTGTCCTCTGTGCAAATGGGATGACACCGGTGCTCAGGCTTTTGTTGACTATAGTGCAGAATGGATCTGAGAGCCCATGCCTGTGTTCATGTGGGATGCAGCCAGGGATGATATCAGGCCTATGGAGACTTCTCTGTGTTGCTTTTGACAGGACATTACAGACCTGCTTCCTGATGACGAAGGAAGGAGGCAGGTGGTATGCATGCACATGTGTACCGATGGGGGGACAGAGGGCGATGTTTACACTTCACTTGTCTAAAGCCGGTTGGCCATATCTATGCCATATGTGTTTGTTTGTCTTTTCGGCTTTTCCCAGTTAGGAGTCGCCAGAGTAGAACTCTGGTCCGCTAATGAGTGGCAGTAGATTTTTTATGGTGCCAAGTTTATGGCGTTATTGACAACCACTACAGAGCAGATTTTTCTGTTGCCTCTAGGTTTGCAGACACATGTGTGGAAGGCCTAGTGATTGGACTTGTTGGATGTGTCCAATTTGCACCCAAAGATAGCCTTAGGGTAATTCACCTGTGACCTTATTTGCTTGTGCAGACCAAGTTGACATTGCTTCCAATAAGGCACCTGTTCCTTCTTGGCCCCATCCAGCAATTATTTCCACCTATTATGGTATTTGTGTATTGCTGGTGTCCACCACGGATGTTTATCCTACCTTGAGGGAGATGATGTTGTCCTGTCAGGTATAACTGAGTCCATACAGCTATGTAGGTGCCCACATAGTATTGTGGTGTGGGCCTGGCCACTACTACTAGCTCCAACTGATGGGAGATTGGCTGTAAAGCTACCTCTACCTGCTCTGAAGAGATTTATAGTAATTTGTGTAAAGTTAATTTTGTTTGACCCTGACAATTGGGGGCAGGGGAGATGGTGACCTGAACAGTGATGACTATGTGGTCAGATCTTACCAAGGAGAATGACAGTGTAGGAGTGCTACAGTGGCTACTCATGTTGGTTAGGACCAGATACATGAGATTCCCACCTGCTGTTGGAGTGTTGACCAACTGATCCACTGTATTGCCATTGACAAAGCCGAGGAGTCTCTGGGCATTCATTTTCAGGTGGCATAGGTCATGCACATTATGGTTGGGTAGTTGAAGTCACCAAGGAACAGGGTAAATGATTGAATCCTGACAGATTCCAGCAAGTCCCAATAGGTGTGGTGGGTGTCCATAGTCATGGTTGTAGGCCTGTAGATAGCTATGATTTGAGTAGGTGTTTTATCAACTGTTAACTGCACTTGGGATGTCTCCTGTGTGTCATACTGTTTGGCCAGCCTGGAGGTGTGTATGTATATGCTAATGTTCAACACTCCACCTCCTGTGGCTTTGCAGCCTTCCATTTGGGGTCTAAACATATGATGAGATGAGTAACCAGGCAAGGTTAGTGTGCTTCCTACAGCTACAAAGCAGGTGTCAGTGACTGCACAAAAGGTGGCATCCTACAGAACAAGGTATGCTTGCATTGACATGGGTTTCATGCTAAGACACCTAGCTCCTGTTAGAGCAAGACATCTGCACAAAGGCACACATCACTTCTGGGCAAAGGCTAGAAAATAGTGTCACTTTATGAATCTAGCTGAAACACACTTAGTTGCCAGCAAAGACGGGGTTGCATTCACAGGTCTACTCCACAGGATATGACATCTGACAATCAACTGTATGCTATTATGTTACGACTTTAGTCTTTCGTGGGTTGCCAGTGATGTGCCAGATGATACACAACTGTGTGAGACATTGACTGCAAATATGAGGCAGACATGTGGTCAGGCTGCAAAACTCTTGACAGTTGTTATGTATGGGCTCAGTATATCACAAACAATTCAACACACACTTCTGCACATGTTGTGTACTTTGCATATACCCTATATAAGTCTGTTACATTTGTAAGACAAGCATATGTATCATAGTAGCACAGGTGACATATGAACAATTACAACATCCCAGGTAGCTGGCCTAGCAGTATCATAGTCAGTATTGGATAACAGACACTCCAGTAGTGGTCATACATGAGCTGACCTTTGCTGGGGTGACTCAAGGGCCAGAGATGTGATCCATGTCAGTGCAGACAGAGCATGCAGGAATGGCCATAGATGCTGGACAGCAGCATGTGAGCCCAGCAGGTCTTGTTGCGATCTAGTGTTTAATGTCCAATTTGACATTATTGAATCCCCCTTATGCATTCCATTACAAGCTTACATGATTGACATACCTGTTATAGTGCTGAAGACTTTCCTCAGAATAATGCAAATGGTTAGGTTTGTGTAGTTGCAGTCTGTCTTTGTGTACATGGGTTTAGACCTGTGTTGCATAGGCAGCAGCTTATTTTTTGTAGGTAATGCTCATGAGCAGGTGATGGCCTGTGTATCAATCAGTGTCTCCCACTTACTACTTGCATCCAGAGCAGCTGTGTTGTCTTTTCATTAACCAATGCCATAGCAGCATAGTGCTAAGTGCTATAACTATGTCCTTCATGTGGGCCTTGCCCATTTTCCTTGACTGTGTGGAGGACATTATGGAGGTGTGGGGGCTACAGCTTCACAGATAGAAGGTTGAAATACCTCTTAGGATGAGACATGTGGAGACAGTCCAACAACATGGAGAACAAAGCTCCAGAATTGGATACAGATTGTAAGTAGGTATTGCTGTTATACACATACAGGATAGCTAGATTGACAGGGTTTGTCTGGACATGCATTTTCTGCATGACTTGACATCTGACAGTGATATGTCTTTTACATACCTCTCAACTGTTCAGATGTCCACAGACTGCCCAGAGGTTTGACTTGTCTGTTCCACAGACAATATCTGTTTTTGAGACATCAGTAGGATAATATGAGAATTGTAGTCAGTAAATGTTGACATCCATTAGTGTTTCAGACATCATATCCTTCAGGGATGTTATGTTACAACAAACCCTGAAACATCAGCAACTGTTTCAGTTTGTAACACCTTTATGTGAGATATGTCCCTCTTTCTGGCCCACTGTCCCCAAGTATGTCATGCTTTGTCCAGATGTCTTGCAGTAAGAGGTCAGAGGTATGGTATATCATTATTTAATGACTGCACTCCTGATATCATCTCAGTGACTTAGCAGACTCCTGGAAGTGGTATGTGGCAGTGGCCATAAATATGGTCCCACACCATGGACATTTTGTGGAAATCTGTACAGTCGAGAGTTATATATGGCTGGCCATTATTAACAGACTGCCAAGATTGTGTAGCAGTGTTGTGTGTAAATGTTTGTTGGGCTGAGTAGGGAGACTAGCAGATGTGAGTGTCATAGATCCTTTTCTGTCTTACTGTGCATACTGCTTCAGTTGCTGCTGGTCTATCAGTTGTATATGTTTGTAGAGGTGGACTGAGAAATGTCCTGTAAAACCTCAGGATTCCCAGTAGACTGTGAGTTGGGCCAATATATGTCAGTGTAGTATGTGACTGGCAATCAGGATATGTTTGATGAAACAGTCGTTGTACCCTAGAGTTCATTTGGGGTACTCGTCTGTTGCTGTGACTGTGGTGCAAATGGTTGTGGGTGGAGATTTCCACACCAATATCTGCTTTTACCTACAGTTCCATCCCTGTAGTGCATGATATATTGGGAAATACATGGGTAATTCCTCAGAGCTGATTTGGGGTAGTGTCATGTTGGTCTTACTGTGGTTCAGAAGGTGCTGGGTGAAATGATTGGCAGCTGTCAGATTTTTTTCCTCTTCTGTTACATGACTGCAGTCATACCTCTCCACTATCCAGATGTCTAGACACTGTCCAGATGCGTGTCTCATATGTTTGGTCTGTTCCCCATAACAGTTGTGGGTTTCTGAGAAATCACTGGGATGATGTGAGCATTGCCATCAGTAAATAATAACATTCATTTTTGTTTCAGACCTGAAATCTATCAGAAAATATATGTTAAAACAAACCATGCTACTCTAGTAGACTTCTACACTTATAACAGCCATATTTCAAAGATGTCACATGATGGAGAAAGAGTGTTTAAGGCACTTTTAAGCAGTTGTAAGTGGGTTTGTGTGGTTTTGCATGGAGCTAAATGATGCTAACCAATGGTTAAGCCCTCTTAGCTTCATTTAGTACCACTTACTCCTTACATTGTGTAACAGTCGCAAATCCATTTAAATGAGCTTACTGCTGCTTAGCATTCACATTTAAGCAATGCTTACACAGGCTATGCATAGCTGAGCACTGCTAAGCACTGCTTACTTTTCATTTTAAAAAATATCAAGATAATGACTTAATTAATCATTACTGATATATTAGTAAGAGTATATGATTTACTTTATATGGCATCCCTCTATGGGCTTTCATTACCATGGAGTGTGACTATACTGTAAGAGAAACTTGTGTATACATGGGTGATTTCACATTATATGCACTCACACTTACAGTTTAGACCAGCTACACTACCCCGGTTGAGAAATATCAATTGCCACATAATTTAAAATTAAAATAATAATTTTAACATTGCTTTCCCATGTAAAAATAAAGTGCCTGTCTTGGTATTTAAAATGTGAATGCCTGCATGCAAAGCTGGGATTCTAACCACGCTATCTCAGCAGAAGAATTTTGGCTGTATATTTTTATTTATCTCCTATGGGATGTTGAAGCAATGCTGAGCAGACGGCCATAATGTGCACACCCACTCAGCTATGCTTAAACATACCTTAGGATGGCTAAAAAAACTTTAATGAACCCACTTTATTTACATGTATCTGTACTCCTTATCAGTCACAGTAAGGGAAATTGTAAGGAGACATATAGGGACATATTTTAATTATTGCTCTTACAAACATAGGAAGTGTGACTGTGGTTTTCTAGCAAATCATTGGCAAATCACTTGGAGTTTAAGTCAGAACATGCTGAAAGACCTTTGGGTTTCAGACTTCATACCCTTCAGGAAATCTGTGCAAATGCAAACCTTTTATTCTATCAACTTTCCAGGTTTGTAAGTGCAATATTTAAAAAGTGTCCCTATGTTTGTGCCTTTGTCCTCCCCCCCATTATTTATGGCTTTGCACAGCTTTTTTTGCCCTTGGAGGTTGAGAGATATGTGAGGCAGGCATCTGGGCATTCTGTGGAAACCTGTACAGTTGAGGGCTATGTCCATATGGCACTTTTACAATGCAGGGGGGTGTGTGACAAAACCTTTCACACAGTCCCTGCATTAATTTCTTGCTGCCCTATCTATTTCAGTGTCCATGGGTACTGAAATACTCATTTTATTTGATTTCAGTGTTCGCGGACACTGAAATGCCTTTACAAAGTGCCATATGGCACTTTTTTCTTTCTGAGTGCAGGGGGCATGCTAGATGTGCATCCACTACCTAAAATGCCCTCTGCGCTCAGTAGTGTTCATGTCTGTTTAGCCTTAGCAGCAGCTAGCCTTCATGAATATGCAAGGTGGGCTGCTGTTAAAGCTAAGGGGAAATGGACACTGTTCACTCTGTGCAGGAATAGCACTGTTCCTGCATGGAGTTTATTGAATCCAAGGGAACATCTACTGACAGCATAGATTTTTTTTAGATATTACAATTTACAAAGAAAAGGTAACATTAGGTACTAAATTATATGAAAAAAACACCAAAAAAGAATGCATACTACATTGTAATAGTATGCGTCCCCAATATACTGTATGTTTAATAGGGTCGACTTTCTTTGATAGAAATACCATTATTTTGAACAAAGAAAGTACGACCCTACTTTCGTGAAAGCGCACTTTAACGTAAGTGCACTTTTGCGAATTCCGGTTCAGCAAACTGGCAATCTAAATAAAACAGACCACTACAGTGGGGATATGGGAATATACCTGTTTCTTCACTGTAGTGCGATCTTGGAGTTAGTATATTAATGTAGATGGAGTGTGGGGGGGGCAGCTCTCCCATGGGGGTGCAGGGGGACTTGTGCCCCTGCAAAACGGTGTTTAAATTGTTATTTTTTTTATTTTAATTGCCGATTCGTTGAACTGGAATTCGCAAAAGTGCACTTTCGTTGAAGTGCATTTTCCCAAAAGTTAGGTCATACTTTCTTTGTTCGAAATAATGGTATTTCAACCAAAGAAAGTAGATCTATTTAATAATGTAATAAACAAGTTCTTTGAGTAGCTAAACTAAACACCTCAGACACTAATATGGAATCTCAATTAAATAATGCTGCCCCTGATTTTATAAAAAGGGGTTACAACTCTAAAATTCTAGTGAACACATACAAAGAAGTCATATCACAGAGGGAAACAATAGCGAAGCCAATCTTTTCAGCTAATACATCAAATAAACATATTAGAAACAGCTAACTAATATAACTAGATGTATGCTGACATTTAATAACAATACACATAATGTGAGACATACTGTATAATAAACAAATACTGGCATATTCTGCAAGACATTCCAGAATTAATCTCTACTATATATGATCAAGTTTTGGATAAAATTTAAAGAATATGCTTTGTTATAAAGAACAAACACAAATACATACATTTACAGAATCAAATAAAAAGGGTACTTTTAAATGTGGTAGGTGCTCATTCTGTAAGTACGTTTATGCTTACAATTCTTTTGTTCATTCTGTTACAGGCATGGTATACAGACTTCGTGATTATGGTAACTGTGATTCCAGGAAACTTGTTTATTTAGCCACATGTCAACTTTGCAAAGCATACTATGTAGAGAAAACTAATCAGAAATTTATAATATGTATTGGGAATCATATTTCTGATATTAGAAGGGAAAATCCAGTGGGTGGCTTATTTTAACATATAAAAGAAAAGGGCATAAATCATAATTTTAAGTTTCTTATACTAGAAGTGATACCTGATTCATTGTGAGGTGGTAATGTAATACACTGCACAGAGACAAAGGAATCTTACTGGATACTTCACTTAGGAGCACATTTACCACCAAGCTTAAATGGAAATGTTTGTTTAGAGCTTTTATTAGTGGAATTTCAACAGAAGGTTTAATTGATTGTATTATCATGTGACTTACTGCTTTAAATAGCTGCACAGTTACCCAGTCAACTGTTATGCCTGATGAAGTCTTACTAGGTGAAAGTTTTTTAATCTGCAAGTGGAATTTGTAATAACTAGTGGATTTTACCTGCGGATGTTACTTTGTTGTGTGGATTTGTGATTATCTGTGGATTTTAGTCTAGATAATTAGAGGT
Source organism: Protopterus annectens (assembly GCF_019279795.1). NCBI lineage: Eukaryota > Metazoa > Chordata > Ceratodontiformes > Protopteridae > Protopterus > Protopterus annectens. The sequence goes on from NC_056736.1 coordinate 692,252,511, forward strand.
TTTAGAGTGGTTCATGTTTCCAGTGACCTTTTATTCTTCTATTTATTTCTGTGGAATTCACTGGATTTGCTTACATTACTGGCTGTTACGTCTATCATGCTTATCTGTTACTCTGTTCTAATTCATATACAACCAACTCTAATGGACAGAACAAACTGCTTGCTTCAGAGGAAAACATGGAAGAAAGGATTTATGACCACCCTCTTCTTTTTTCTTGGTTTCATAGCAGTTTCCACCATTACAGCAGTTGGAATGCTTGGCCAGCAGGGACAGACAGTATGTCAGCAAGCACAATGACACCTCTCACTATCCAGTGACAGAGTACCCATCTATGGGTTGGGGGAGAGGAAGGGAGAAGTATTGAGTTTGAAATTTGACCCTACACTGAACATTCTGTTGACATTGATGGTGTGATTTTTTTCAAAAAAGGTTTTATATTTTTAATTACAGTTGCCTGTGGCTGAACAATCAGTATTTTGAACTCTTTAAGAGTGGTTTTAATACTGTACCAACTGTTGGTTTGGATGCGGCTGACATTATTCTTAATCTTAAGTTATAAACCAGGAAAAAGAATCTCACTGTGTTATTTAATAGTTGAACATATGCATTACAACACTTACATTTTAAAAGGAACAGTACATTTAACCCTCCCCCAGCATCATAGAGTTGCTCTGTTGGAAAAGATTAGTGAGAGGGACATCCACAAGTTGGCAAAATTAGATACGTCATTGCATTGTAATAATCTTACTAAGGATAAAAAAGCATTGCTCACTGATTTAGTTAATGACAGGAGCATTAGAGTTATGAAACCAGTCAAGGGAGGGGGCTGGTCATAGGCAGTAGTATTGGTTACTCAAGGAGCATACTTGATATGTTAAACAAAAAATTAACAATATTCCAGCATAACAAAAAATATGATTAATATTGCTTCAGGTGTTAACTTAAAACACTCTAAAAGACAATTTTTAACAGTATTATAATGTAAGCAATCAGTATCAGACAAATTTGAAATAGCAGTTACAGCTTTACCATGGAGCAAGGGGGTCAGAAACCGCACCCAGAGTCCTTGGTCAACATTATACTGTTTACATACCCTTTCAAACATATGAATAAAACTATCAAAATTATCACTGTCTGTAAATTGTGGAAGAAATTTACTGACCTTTGTTACTTCTGGGGTTTGGTTATTCCCTTCCCCATTACCTCCATGACTCTGGCAAGGAGTCAGCATCTCCTTTTCATGTTGCCTCTGCCTCTCATTTTTCTTAGCTTCCAGATGTCTCAGTTTCTCATTTTCTTTGGTCTTCAGATGTCTCAGTCTCTCTGTTGAGTCTATTTCCAAATGTTTGGCCTCCAGTTCAAGTCTATTTACCTCTAGACAGATTTTTAAGTCCTCTGTGGAAAGGTTGAACTGTCCATTTACTGAGAGTCATACATCCGCAAGGCCAGTCTAGTTGCCCTCCTGGTTGCTGGTCTGTTATGCAGCTGTGACTAAGGCTGTAATAATCTCTGCTTTAGTCAGGATGGCATGCAGCAGTCCTTTGTCTTGGCACATCTCAGACAACTGGCTCCTTTTCAGCTTGCAATATTCCTCTGCTGACATCCTTGCCTGCTCTCCCTGATTAAGTTAACAAAAAAAATAAAACTATTGTGATGTGAAACTCTGATGTTCACTGTACAGCGTATTGAGAGTACAAACACCTTCCTTAGTGATCACTGTTTACAGACTACAGGAATTCAGTATCCACACCACTGAATCCCAATATGTGAATATCTCACCACTGCCAACCAATATATGTGACGCCCCACCTCTAGCATAGTAATCAAGGAGCTTCAATCCTCACTGCTACCACCAGTGGGGGACATACATTGGGAGGATGACAGGTACACAGTATTTTCAGATGCAGTTCACTGCAAGTGCAATTTCCCGTAAGAGCACACAGAGACCACAGTCAGTCTGGGGCTGGTTTCTCCCTCTTTCTTCAGATCCTCAGTAAGACTCCCTACTGGCACAGCTATAGAGTTGTGAGCTTAGCTGAGTAGCCAAGCCAAGACTTCCAACACTCTCTCTGTCCAACCAGTGCTTCATGTCCCTGCCCAAGTAGCTGACACACACACACACTCCAGGAGATTTGTTTTACACACACATACACCTGGGAAAGGTTGGCACAGGTTTACTAGCCGTGCCCCCCTTCTGCCCAGACTATAAGGTAGTTATTACTGCCACCAGCCACCTCTTTATCAGCTTCTTTAAGACCCTTAACAAAGGGTGTCCAATCTTACTGTGTAATGTTACCATCAATACAAGTGTTAGTTTGACCAAGAGCAAGGCTATTAGGAGTGTCACAAAATAACTATGGAAGTACTGTTAGAACTTAAATATGTCTCACAAAGATCAGTCAGAAAGAAATGTTTAAATATATTTAATAATAAATAATAAAAGAATGAGATAATACTAAATATATACTTACAGTTACATCAGAGTTCAAAATCACAGGAAATATTTAAAACAACATTGCAGGACAGTCTCAAATAAATAAAGAAAAACATATAAGCTAAAGTTTGCTATTTTCCTGACTGTATCTAAAAAAATTACTGTACCCTAATAACTTACTTCAGAGCAAGCAAGCTAAATGTGGTGAATGGATCTTGATGTTGACAGGTCAAATAGAAAATATAGAATACAGTCGTTCACTAAGAGAAACCCCAAATTAATATCTCAAATATTAATGCTGGGATAGCTTGCAGAAGGATATCATTTCTTGTCATCTGACTCTATCCCAGGTGAAAACCCCCATTGATGCAGCTGGTAGCATTTAGCATCTACCTGTGAAAATACATAGACCTCAGATCTTTTGGCAAAGGGTGAAAGTCTAAAATAATTTACATTCTTCCACATTGAAAGACAATACAGAAAACTTCTCTAGTACAGACATTATGTCTCCTGTTGCACTGAAACTGAAAGATAACATCTTTTTATGGCCCAGCCATAAAGTTATTTAATTTCAGTTATTTTTCTGAGGTTTTACAAGTTAACCTCCTGTGTTCCAGTTTCCCCTGTTAAAATATATACACTTAAACAGTTATAATAGTGTATATACATTTCTGTTCTTTTTCAGTAAGGTACACTGTGGATACATTTCAAACAGCACTTTGTAAAATACATCTTCAGCACATATATCAGTTCAAACCATCTTATATGACATGCAGCTCTAATACATTTGTAACACAAACATTTTATATGCATCATGTTGATGTTCAAAAATGGCATAGGGTAAATTCTTAGTTAACTGGAACTCAAGCAACCAGCACTCTTAAGCAACAGCAAAAAAATATTGAAGAAATACAGTACAATTTTCATGTGTTGCACTTTCTGTTCCCCTCCCCCCGCAGAAACATACCTTACATTTTTTAGAGTTTTATAGCTTTAAAAAGGAAGATAGGAATATATTCCCTCTCTCCAACCTGAGAACAAGTTAAACCACACAAATAGTATAGGGTACAGTATTAGTCAGGCCTATTTTTAATAGTAGCTCTCAAGCAACCAGAAATGGGTCTATATTATAAGATTGATGGTTGAAAACATCGAACAACATATGGTCAACATCATATGGTTGATGTCTTCAATCGTCAACCTTATAGACAGACAACAAAAAAAAAGAAAAAAGTACCCTACCGAGTTTAAGAAAGGGGGCAAGCCTCCCTGCACCCCCCACCCTCCCACTACTTAAATATACCAACTCCGAGACCTCACTACATTGCAGTAAATGGAAATCTCCCCTTATGGAGATTTCCATTTACACGCTCGAGATTCTGAACGTTCGATATTCTCGTGCTGACAATGTCATATCGACATTGTCGGCTTTCGAGAATATAATACAGACCCCCAGAAACTACAGTTATCCGGCATTTACCAATCCCCATGGGTGCCAGTAAATTGAGAGTTTACTGTACAATCATTTACAAAATTTCAGACAGCTGTGCTGAAAGTATCTCTCTTTGTTACACATCTATATAGATCATGTTGATATTCAGAAATGACTTTTAATTATTAACAAAATTCCAGATAGCTGGGCTGGCAATATCTCCTTCCGTGACAGAAGCTTTACTTGAATGTGATGTTTTAATGAACAATGACAGCAATATTTTAGTTACATTCATGGAACTAGATTTAACCAGCAACAAAGAATAATTTTTCTAGCAAACTAGTGGAGGGGATATGGGAGTGCCCTGTGCCCCCCTACATGTGTGAACTTGATAATGGGATATTGGGAGCAGCACTTCATGTTTTAAATCTGTCTTAGCTTCCAGTTTTAGCATTTACCTTCAGACTGGTAAAAACTATGAGACTTGTAGTTTTACTTTTAATATCTACAATAAACCTACATTTTCTAACACTGACCTGCATTTTTGTAGCAACCACCATCTCATTCAAAAAATAAGTATAGTAAAATGTCAGATGGTAAGGTTAGCTAGGATTATTTCTATAGATGACACTGGTTGAAGAGACCAATAAATTAATTGTTATGCTCATGCAAGCATGATACCCTTCATAGATGCTAAACAAAATAAAAAAAATAAATCCTATTAGGGAAACATAGAAAGTTTACTTCCCTTCTGGGTAAAGGTGTCCATTGTACTAATTTTACTTAGAAAGAGCACCATTGATTTGAAAAGACTGTGATTTTAAAGTACGGTCAAAGATCCACAGTGTAAAAAATTCTATCCAGCAAAATTGGAAAAGTTTCCAGTGTTTCAAAGAAGTATCATAGATTGTGGGTAAGGTCATAAACAAAAGAGGTAGGAATAGCAAAGAAAAATTTGAAACATCAATTACTTGGCATATCACAGAATCACAAAGGAACTATGAGGTGTGGGACATACTTTCAATGTAATTTTATTTATGTAGGGAATGAATTGCATTTGACAGTGAGGAACATGTGTTTAAATTTCAACACTTGTGTAATTATGACTCAAAAGGAGTAATATACTTGGCTTTTTGCAATTTCTGCCATTCATTTTATGTAGGCAAAACTGAGCATCCTTTACGTAGAAGGATTTATGAGCACAATTATGACAATACTAAAAAATTAGAAGAATGCATTATTTAAGCATACTCTCAATTTTCACCAGCACAAGAAATTTTTACTTACTGTTCTTAAACAGGTTCCCCACAACCACCATGGAGGCCCATGGCAGTTAGAGGTTACAGCTCATCTTGCAAATATGGCTACAAGCAGATGAAATTGCATGCCTTAATGAAGCCATATCCATTAGTAGTGTTATTAAAAAGTGTGCTTCCAGGTTATGAATATGCTTTAAATATGAATATTCAGGGATGAGTTTACATAATATAATTTACTAATGTAACATTGTTTATATATTTATTTGTCTTGTCTATGTATTTATGTTGTTTACCATTATTTATCTATTGTATATATCTGGCATCATTCCATATTTTTGCATTTATTCTTTAAAATCTTTTTGTTGTAGATGATTAAGTGATGCATGCTTCAGTATTTAAATGAGCGTTTGTTTTATTTGTATTGTTCTGATGAAATCCTTATTCAGCATGGACAAAAGTGCTAAACATATTTTTATTAAATTTGTGAGTATCATTGGTTTGTAGTTCTTTTCTGGTTGTTTTCTGTTTTAATGTAAAAACACAGAAAAATCAGATAAATAAAATATGTGAAGGTCTGTTTTGTGTTAGAAGTGAAATATGTTGTGCTGTAGATTTACATTTTGTGTGTTGTGATGAGCAAAGACACACACACACACACACACACACACACACACACACACACACACACACACACACACACACACAGAAAAATATGCATAGAAATGTAAATGTTATTAGATTACTTTTTCAGGTGCCAGGGATAGCTAAGACTCTTTTACAGCATGCACAGGGTTAAGTATTATTTAATTACTTATTTTATACATTTGTAGAAGCCACGGTGGTGCGGCAGTAGCGGTCGCCTCACAGCAAGAGGCTCTCCCATTTGATTCTTTACTGGAGTGCGTTCTGTGTGGAGTCTGCATGCCCTCCCTGCGGTCGAGTGGTGTTTGAAAGACATGCGTGAATGGGAGTGCCTTTGTTGAAGGTTGGGCATCAGGCTGGCACCTCAGCACCATAAAAATCAACTGCCAGTTATTAGTGGACCAGAGTTCTGCTGTGGCGACCCCTAAACGGGAAAGGCCAAAAGAAAAACAATAACAACTTATTTTATACATTTTTAACCAGGTAAGCCTACTTGGCATGAATGTCCCTTTTCAGGGGTGATCCAGGAGCACTGTCTAAGTGATGGATGCCATACTCACCCCAGTGACTCTTATTTATGTAGTTATTTATACTTTTACTGATTCATTAATCAGAGGTGGTCTTGTAAACATAAAAGCTTAGTCATATAATATGCAGTTGGAGACTCATGTTAAAGTTCATTTTAATGCTTGTTTTGTAAGAGCTTCACAGCTTAAAAACAGCATTGCAGTATAAATAAATTACAATATTACAAAAATTACATGGTCAGTTACATTATTTATTCAGACAATAGCATGAATGTGAAGAGACTGTTCAATAAATGACAAGTAATAAACAGTTTGTCAAGTATTTGCAAATGACATTGGTCAAAATAAGACAGATAACTAATAGTGGATGCAGTTGCAAATGCCAAAGCAGTCTGGAAAGAAACTGTTAAACTCAATGTAAAAATGTAACAGGGTATCAAAAGAAGTTTTCCTGTCTTCAGTTTATACCAGCAAATTCATTAAGTTTTGACAGCAGGACAGATTAGTCTCCAAAGTGTAAAAGTGGCAAACATTGTAAGCATCTACCCAGTTAAAATTTAACACATACTAGTAGTTGTGGATAAGTAACAATGTAGCTTTGGAAAAATGACAATGTAGCTTCAACTCAAACCTCAGAAAACTCAAAACTATGTACCCAATGTATCACAAAAGTATTACAACAGGTTGTAATCAAAATTCTAGTGGCTAGCATAGCCTCCAAAAACTTAGAAGGAAAACAATGCTAAAAAAAAAAAATAAAAAAAGAATGTGGGTGGTCACCACACATGGTAGAAGTGAAACATCCATATGAAGGAAAGCAAATGATAAAGTACAGTATAAGCTCCTTTGCACTGCCTTACAAAAGTTTTACTTCTACCGCACTTGGCAACCATACACATTCTTTTTTTTTGTTTGTTTTGCTGTTGTTTTCTGTTTGTGTTACACTTCTTATTGTTTTCCTTGCAGTGTTGTACATATTCCCCAATCAACCTGTAGCATACACTGGGTATTGAACAAAGGGCTATTCGATGTCATGTTAATATAGTTATTGTTTTGTCATACAGCTTGTAACTAAAAAACGATATGGTGCTTCAGCATTGCAAATCGGTACCAGTTTTGAAAGCGTGCGTTTTGACAAAAGGTTGTTGGCAGTACCAGTGTTAAGCCAGTGAATGTTTGATACCCACACTTGATGTTTTAAATACTATGTGTAATGCTCTTTGGCTTGCATTTTCTGTATGGCATTTCTGCCAGCAATCATCACTTACCAAATCAGTTGATCACACTCCAGATAGGATCAGTTTGTCTCTCTGCACCAGTAAGGTGATTCAACTAGTTTCTGTTAGAATCTTCACTTAGAATGATGCTTAAATACAGGGATAAGTTAATCATTCATTAATGTTGTCATTACAGAGGAATCGAATATGTGCCCGTGTGAGATGAGATAGTTGACGTGTCTACTTGCTTTGTAAAGTATGGCTTGCATCTATCATTCCATGGCTTAAGTCTCCTGCCCAAAACTCTTGCTATCCCCACATTCCCTTTTTAGACAGTGTCTGGCTGATGGATATAGCAATGTAATTGATAAATCTTCATCATACTTAAATTCTGACTACTTTGTAATACTCCTTATAAATGCTTAAACTGAAAACATCCATATCTGTGTTGTAACTGAGACTTGGTTTCAGTAAAAATACATTCATACCTAGATTTATCATTAAGCATGTATTCAGGCCTGAGGGGAACAGCGGGGGCATGTCTATATTTTTCATGGACCTTAACACTGCTACACGGATTTCTAGAGACATTCAAATAAAGATGATTGATCTCCACCTTACCATCAACAAAATAAATTAGCAACTTACCACTGCTGCCATAGGACATCACCCGTGTTAGCAGATGATCAAGAGAAATTCTTGACTGTACTTTCTAAAATATCCATAATGAAAAAATCCTTTTTGATGTATATTTTATATTGGCCATTGATAAAGTGGTGTTTCTACACATTTAAGTCTTGGTGCACCCAAAGACTGTTGGACTATGTTAATGATAAATTATTAGTAAAACTTGTAAAGAAGCCCTCTAAACGGTGAAATACTCAGACCTTATCCTTATTAATACAGGACCCTCCTATTCCACTCCCATAATATCCAATCATTGTTTAAATGTAAGCATAAACTTATAATCTTGTCATTTAAAGCAACAGACCTTAACAAAATGAACAAATCTGAATTTAAGATCTTGAGAAGAGTAAACTTCTTCAGACTCTATGATGAGATTCCCTCAATGTGTTTGTAATACAGCTACTCCCCAGCTGTAGCTACTTCTTAAACTTTGGAGTTTTATTCCCCCTTGGAAAATTGCTTAGACCAAGCCACACTGATGACAACCAGATATACTGGGAAGTTCAACAGCAAACTGCTGTGGTAGTCCATTAGCATAAACAATCTGTAAAACAGAAGGGAAAAAAAACTCCTAAAGTGCTATAATAAATAGGAGTCCATCCACTTTAAAGACTCCATAAAGGGGATTAGCAAATAACTAATAGCTCTAATAGGGAGTACCAAAACATGAATATGAGCTGAAACTGGCATATGGGTCAAGAAATCTTATAAATACTTCTTTAGCTACAATAGGAATTAAGAAACAAAACCTAGTGGTGCACTGAATTAATCCAAAATACTACCACATACTCTGACCTGAAGGACTTAGAAAACACGTTTAGTGCAAATTTTACCCTGGAGATAGTCTTCAAAACTCTATAAATTCCTGAATCCCTAACAACACATAACATCTTAAAGAAACATGCCAGAACTGTGCTCTCAAAAGCCAAATATACCATTTTACTTCAACTGGACAACTTCCAGTTGTATAATAAATGGTGCCAGATGTGTCCTTGCAGAACCTCATCCTGAACTTGTTCTATTTAAGTTTAGCCACTGAATATTAACATGTGGTGTGGATGATAGCAGTTGTGATGCCTCTCAGCAAGGGAGGACTAACCACTGCCCAAGGCAGCTACTTCTGACCAATCAGTCTAACTAGCTTAATATGTAAGGCTATAGAGTGCATTATATCTGACTTCATTAACTGCAATATCATGAATCTTATACACCTTGACCTTCAGCAGGTAGTTTTGTAAATGGAAGACTGTGCCTACTCAACCTTGTAAATTATTTTTGAAAAAGACACAAAGGCTGTGGCTGGTAGTCAAACAGTCCACACAGAGCCTCTGGAGCTGACCAAGGCCTTTGATACCATCACCCATTCTGGTAGAGATTTAAATGAAAAATGGATTGGGATCTGACTAAAAGGTAGACCCCATGTAGTTAATACAAAAGACATTACCTGGAAAGCAAAAATGTTAACTAGTGCTGTACTTCAGGGAACATAACTAGTGCTGTACTTCAGGGATCATAACTCATGCTGTACATCAGGGATCATAACTAGTGCAGTACTTCAGGGATCATAACTAGTGCTGTATGTCAGGGATCATAACTAGTGCTGTATATCAGGGATCATAACTAGTGCTGTACTTCAGGGATCATAACTAGTGCTGTACTTCAAGAATCATAAATACTGCTGTACATCAGGGATCATAACTAGTGCTGTACGTCAGGGATCATAACTAGTGCAGTACTTCAGGGATCATAACTAATGCAGTACTTCAGGGATCATAACTAGTGCTGTACATCAGGGATCATAACTAGTGCTGTACATCATGGATCATAACTAGTGCTGTACATCAGAGATCATAACTAGTGCTGCATGTCAGGGATGATAACTAGTGCTCTACTTCAGGGATTATAACTAGTGCAGTGCTTCAGGGATCATAACTAGTGCTGTATGTCAGGGATCACAACTAGTGTTGTATGTCAGGGATCATAACTAGTGCTGTACTTCAGGGATCATAACTGGTGCAGTACTTCAAGGATCATAAATAGTGTTGTATGTCAGGGATCATACCTAGTGCTGTACTTCAGGGATCATAGCTAGTGCAGTACTTCAAGGATCATAAATAGTGCTGTATGTCAGGGATCATTATTTCAACATTATTGGCAGATGGAAGGGTATGATTTACTTTGCTTATTTGCAGTCCGGTTTTATAGAGAATTGCCACCCCACCACCTTTTTTGTTTAAGCGGTCTTGTCTGAGTATGTTATAGTTAGGGGGGGTGATTTCATTATCTTTAATTGTAGGTTTGAGCCAAGTTTCGGTTAGACAGAGGATATCAAACTGTTGGACATCTAGAAGGGCATGGATATGTGGTATTTTGTTACAGATGCTACGTATATTTAATTGAGCAATTGAGAGTGATTTGGGGGGGGGGTTGGTAGATGGTGTTGGTCTTGTATTAAGTTCGTGGCATTTTGAGGATGGTAGGGGTGAGTTAGGGCCAGGGTTGGGGTGGATATCACCATGTATTAATGAGCAGATTAATATAGGGTTGTAGAATTGAGAAATTTTGTAGTAGTAGTAAAAATGTGAGAAAGTCGGTGATATTTAGCTTGAAGGTAGGAAGTTTTGTGGATGGTATTGAGATAGGTAATTGTTAGAGCTAGGGGGGATGTTAGGGTTTGTTTGCGTGGAATATTAGAGTATAAGGAAGGGCTTGTTCATAAGAGGAGGAGAGATAGGTAGAGATGATGATAGTTAGGAAGGATATAAGTAGCAAAGGTTGGTATTGATTAGACATGTTTAGAGAATCTATAACTGAAATAGAGTGGGAGGATAGTGTGAAGAGTAGGAAGGAGAGAAGGTAAGTGGAGAAGGGAGGGGCTGGTTCTAGAAGAGGGGTAGGCAGGTAGGTGGAGTAGGGAGGGGCTAGGACTAGAAGGGGTGAGATAGATCTTGAGGGTGTGTCTATGAGGGTATAAAGGTAGAGGTGCTAGGGCGGGTGAGACGAATTGGGGGCAGGGAGGGCGGAGTGAGCCCTTGAGGCTGACAGGCGGGAGAAAACTCTCAGTGTCACTTAGAGAGCGAAGAAACAATTTGAGGAAAAAACAAGGAGTAGTGTGGCACAGAAAACAATCTGTAAGTGGGGAAAACAGCAGGTAGGTAAGTAAATAAGTATATATTTATGGGCGGTATAAAGGTAGAGTCAAACCTATGAATATGTTAAGGTTTGGAGCACAGGGGAGTAATGGGAGTTGGTATAGCAGGGTCCTGAGAGTAAGAGAACAAGTAAAAAGGATAGGGAGAAGGTACAGACACCAATTCAAAAGATATAGGGGTGTCTGTTGTAATAAATCAAGAGGGAGCAGATTTGAAAGAACAAAGGATGCCACCTATTGGCCTAAGGGAATAAGTATCACAGATATACACGTAGGTGGGTGATAATGGAGGAAAGGTGAGAGGGAAAAGAGATAGAAGTATAAAATGGTAGTCGAGAGTCTAGAGAAGTGTAGTGAAGGGGGCAGGGCCTATTGGCTGCTGGCAGTCCTGTGCAAGTAGCTAGACTGGTTCACACAGTTCAGGTGATGTGGGTTAAACATGTATGAATAACATACTTTCACAGTCTGTCTGGTAGATATCACCGATGCCAGGAGGGTTGGAGTTAGGGCAGACAAAAGGATTTGGTCTTCCAGGAGGTAGAGGCAAATTATATGGGTATTTGCAGGTCCACTTATTCAAACTACTAAAATAGTAAAGAGAGAGAGAGGAAGATGGTAAAAGGCAATCATCAGAGAAATAAAAAATAAAATAGGTGCAGATAACAAAAGCTTACAATCTTGTGCTGAAACTTGTTAGTCCTAAGCACCTTTGTAACTTTAAGAAAGATGTTAACTAGAATAATATGAGTATCTAGTGAGTATGCATTGTAAAACATAAGAACAATAATATGAGAAGGCATAGGTTCATGAGATATTACAGTCAAAGAAACAGCAAACAAAGACATTAAGTACATGGGACTTTGACTCCAAATATTTGTTAATTAGAACTGTATAACTAACTAGAAGGGTAGGACTCTTAATGAGAGTTTGAGTAAAAGGCTAGCGTTTTATTGTGTAAACCTTTAAAACTGATATAATCGCTTTAGTTAAAGCAGTCCCTTAGTTAACTAATGAAGGTACAAATTACAAATACTAGTTTATCGGAGTAGCCCTTGGACTTATTTACGTATTGCAAAAAGCTAGAGATTCACTATGTCGCACTCCTCAAAAAACAGCCCGAGAGCTGGTGCAGGACAGGCGCGACTTCAGTGGGCGTATACAATGGTCATTTAAATGGAATGCAGTTGATTAATTTGCTGAATTCAGTCCTTAAAGATGCCCATTTAAAAGTAGGCATCGTGATTAATTACATTAAATATAGAAATGTAGTTCAGGACCCAAGGACATAAGAGTCTGTAGCAGTAATTAATAGAGAAATAATAAAGAGGCTGCAAGAGCATAAATAATAGCTACACAGGCCTGGCTATCAGACCGAGAATTGTAACCTTAGTGTGAGCAGAAAGCGGCTTATAATGAGCAATGCCAATTTGATTAAATACAGGACAAGCAAACAGAGATAATAGGCTTCAAAGTCAGGGATAATATGTATTCCACCCTTCTAGTAGTATAAGATATAAACATTCTGTTTTACGCATAACAAATGTCAATATCAAGGAAAGGCGCTTAAAGCCCAACTAGAGAATATTAGGCGCCGGTATCACAAACTGGCAGTCTACATTGTAAAAGCATCTATAATAACATTTAAACATCATCAGCGAGAATTACCTTAAGGTAAAACAGATTCAGAAAACCAAACAGTAATTAGGAATTAGCAGTGCAGGAGTAGAATAGTAATGCTTACAACTGGTTTAAGGTCAGAACCACAAAAAACAAACTATAAGCATTGGTTTGCTTACAGCGCATCTAAACTACGCTCGAAACCAAACAGTAATTAGACATTAGCAGTGCTGGAATACAATAGTAATGCTTACAACTGGTCTACAAGGTCAGAACCATAACAACAAACTAAGCATTGGTTTGGCAAAAACATCGACGTTCCATACGCACTTCTAAAATAGCATGAGCTGGTCAAGGTTATGTTCGAACATTAAATCGAAAGATAACACAACATCAACATTTGAAAACAACAATGAACTAAAAGCTCACATTAAGTTTCCAAGTCAAGCTCCAGGTTCAGGATGCACAGCAGCCAGGCAGGTAGATGGAAAGAAAGATGGCGCCCAGGGAGGTGGAGATGTGTTTATGGGGTGGGTTAGATGGGCGTGGGGAGGGTGCAGAGGGAGAACACTGATACAGTTCCTAGGGCGGGAAATATCCAAGAAGGAGTGTGGTTAGTAAGAAGACAGGGGTGGATGGGCAATGTGGGGCGGGGGTATAGTGTTGTGGGCGTAGGTAAAGTATGAGGATGGGAGGGGAAAAGAGAGAAAATAGTGTGAAGAGACTAAGGGAGGGGAAAAAGAGATAGAGTTGGATAGGGTGAGCAAATGGAGATAGTACACTGGACTCGGAGAAGGAGAGGATGAGTGCTAATGGGCGAGGAGAGCCAAAGGAGTGGTGTGGCACAAGAAAACAATCTGTAAGGTGGGGAAAACAGCAGGCAGGTAAGTAAATAAGTATATATTTATAAGGTATGCATAAAGAAATTGTAGAGTCAAACCTATGAATATAAGGTTTGGAGCACAGGGGAGTAATGGGTGGGAGTTGGTATAGCAGGTCCTGAGAGTAGAGAACAAGTAAAGGATAGGGAGAAGGTACAGACCCCAATTGAAAGATATGAGGGATGTGTGTTGGAATAAATTAAGAGGGAGCAGATTTGAAAGAAGAACAAGGATGCACCCTATTATTTAGCTAAGGGGAATAAGTATCACAGACATATACAATGCGTGGGTGGGTGATAATGGAGTGAAAAGGTGAGAGGGAAAAGAGATAGAAGTATAAAATGGTAGTCGAGAGTCTAGAGAAGTGTAGTGAAGGGGCAGGGCCTATTGGCTGCTGGCAGTCCTGTGCAAGTAGCTGAACTGGTTCACACAGTTCAGGTGATGTGGGTTAAACATGTATGAATACCATACTTTCACAGTCTGTCTGGTAGGATATCACCCCGATGCCAGGAGGGTTGGAGTTCAGCAGACAAAAGGGGATTTGGTCTTCAGGAAGGTGGGAGGCAAATTATATGTAGGTATTTGCAGAGGTCCACTTATTCAAACTAATTAAGTTGCCATCAAGCTCAGGTTCGGGAAGACAGCTTTCCATGAGCAGGTGAAGTGGAAAGAAAGATCATACCTAGTGCTGTACTTCAGGGATCATAACTAGTGCTGTACTTCAGGGATCATAACTATTTATTTATTATTTATTTTACATTTGTTGACTGGGCTAGTCTAACTGGATACATGTCCATTTTCAGTAGAGGCCCGGGGAGATAAGCTCCAAGATGGAACAATGAAATTAACAAGATAACAAATAAGGAAACATTAAACAAAAAAAAAAAAAAAAAAAAAAAAAAAAAAAAAAAAAATCATATTTACAATGCATATTACAGGTTATCACAGTAAATTCAGCAGTGCAGAATACAGGCATAACATAGCATGCTAGTACAATCAAGATGTTCTAGAGGGAGACAGTATTGTGGTTAATAAGGAAGGAATTACAGTTAATGAGTAGAAGGGGTACGAAGAGCAAAGTATTAACAGATACATAACTAGTCAGGCTTAGTACAGGGGAAGAGCAACCACTGTGTCTCGAGGAACACTTTCAATTTGTTTTGGAGCAGGATACTTTTAAGAGGGGAGTGAGGAGAGTTCATATCTAGTCCAAGAGTTACTACAGGGCATAACCAGTGTGTTCTGAGGAACAACGCAATTTATTTTGGAAAAAGCAGGATACTGAGGGGAAGTGAGGAGAGTTCAAATCTAGTCAGGGGTTATTGTACAGGGGACATAACCAGTGTGTTCTGGAAGAACACTTTCAATTTGTTTTGGAGCAGGATACTGAGGGGAGTGAGGAGAGTTCATATCTAGTCAGGGTTAGTACAGGGGGCATAACCAAAGTGTGTTCCCAGCTGAAGAACACTTTCAATTTGTTTTGGAGCAGGATACTGAGGGAAGTGAGGAGAGTTCATATCTAGTCAAGGGTTAGTACAGGGCATAAACCAGTGTTCTGAGGAACACTTTCAATTTGTTTCTTGAGCAGGATACTGAGGGAAGTGAGGAGAGATCAAATCGAGTCAGGGTTAGTACAGGGGGAAAACCAGTGTGTTCTGAGTGGCACTCTCACTGTATTTGAAGCAGGATACTGAGAGGGAAGTGAGGGAGAGTTCACATCTAGTCAGGGTTAGCAATAGGGCGTAAACCACCGGTGTTCTTGAGGAACACTTCTCTTCAATTTATTTTGAAGCATGATACTGAGGGAAGTGAGGAGTGTTCATATCTAGCCAGGGGTAGTACAGGGGCAAAAACCAGTGTGTTCTGAGGGACACTCTCAATTTGTTTTTTGAAGCAGGATACTGAGGGAAGTGAGGGAGAGTTCATATCTAGCTGTGGGTTAGTACAGGGGCATAACCACTAGGTTTGAGGAACACTTCAATTTGTTTTGAAGCAGGACACTGAGTGAGAGAGAGTTCATCTCTAGTCAGGGTTACTACAGGGGGATAACCAACGTGTTCTGAGACACACTTTCAATTTGTATTTGAAGCAGGATACTGAGCGAAGTGAGGAGAGTTCATATCTAGTCAGGGGTTAGTACAGGATGTGAACCACTGTGTTCTGAGTGAACACTTCTCTCAATTTGTTTTGAAGCAGGATACTGAGGGAAGTGAGGAGAGTTCATATCTGAGTCAGGAGGTTAGTACAGGGGGCATAAACCAGGTGTGCCCTGAGGAACACTTTCAATTTGTTTTTAAAGCAAGGATACTGAGGGAAGTGAGGGAGAGTTCATATCTAGTCAGGGTTAAAGTGGTACAGGTTATAACCACTGTGTTCCTGAGGAACACTTTCAATTTGTTTTTGAAGCAGGATACTGAGGGAAGTGAGGGAGAGTTCATATCTAGTCTCAGAGTTGAGTAACAGGGGCCATAACCAGTGTGTTCTGAGGAACACTTTCAATTTGTTTTGAAGCATGACATCACTGAGGGAAGTTTTCTGAGGAACACTGATACCATCACCCATTCTGGTAGAGATTTAAATGAAAAATGGATTGGGATCTGACTAAAAGGTAGACCCCATGTAGTTAATACAAAAGACATTACCTGGAAAGCAAAAATGTTAACTAGTGCTGTACTTCAGGGAACATAACTAGTGCTGTACTTCAGGGATCATAACTCATGCTGTACATCAGGGATCATAACTAGTGCAGTACTTCAGGGATCATAACTAGTGCTGTATGTCAGGGATCATAACTAGTGCTGTATATCAGGGATCATAACTAGTGCTGTACTTCAGGGATCATACCTAGTGCTGTACTTCAAGAATCATAAATACTGCTGTACATCATCAGGGATCATAACCAGTGCTGCACGTCAGGGATCATAACCAGTGCAGTACTTCCAGGGATCATAACCAATGCAGTACTTCAGGGATCATAACTAGTGCTGTACATCAGGGATCATAACTAGTGCTGTACATCATGGATCATAACTAGTGCTGTACATCAGAGATCATAACTAGTGCTGCATGTCAGGGATGATAACTAGTGCTCTACTTCAGGGATTATAACTAGTGCAGTGCTTCAGGGATCATAACTAGTGCTGTATGTCAGGGATCACAACTAGTGTTGTATGTCAGGGATCATAACTAGTGCTATACTTCAGGGATCATAACTGGTGCAGTACTTCAAGGATCATAAATAGTGCTGTACGTCAGGGATCATACCTAGTGCTGTACTTCAGGGATCATAGCTAGTGCAGTACTTCAAGGATCATAAGTAGTGCTGTATGTCAGAAATCAAAACTCGTGCTTTACTTCAGGGATCATAACTAGTGCTGTACTTCAGGGATCATAACTAGTGCAGTACTTCTGGGATCATACCTAGTGCTGTACTTCAGGGATCATAGCTAGTGCAGTACTTCAAGGATCATAAGTAGTGCTGTATGTCAGAAATCATAACTCGTGCTTTACTTCAGGGATCATAACTAGTGCTGTACTTCAGGGATCATAACTAGTGCAGTACTTCTGGGATCATAACTAGTGCTGTACATCAGGAATCACAACTAGTGCTGTACATCAGGGATCATAGCTAGTGCTGTACTTCAGGGATCATAACTAGTGCTGTATGTCAGGGTTCATAACTAGTGCTGTATGTCAGGGATCATAACTAGTGCTGTACTTCAAGGATCATAATTTGTGCTGTATGTCAGCAATCATAACTGGTTCTGTACATCAGGGATCATTTATTTATTTTATTTATTTTATTTTACATTTGTTAACCGGGCTAGTCCAACTGGATACATGTCCATTTTCAGTGGAGGCCTGGGGAGAAAAGCTCCTCTACAATGCTACTATAGTAATACTAAGCAAAAAAAAAAAAACTTTATCATAATATATCAGCATATACAAATAAAAATCTAATAACATGTACTTTAAACCTTCTGTTAGAATTAAAAGCATCTGAGTACAATATGAGGTAAAGTACCTAGTCTCTCTATTACATAGAAAAGAGTACAGTATAAAAATACAAGTAAAGTACCTAGTTACTCTATTACATCTTTATAAGAAGTTGAAAAGTAGAGATTTAGCGCCTTTATTAGAAATGACGTAATAGAAGCAATTTTGTAGAGAGTAATGTAGAGAGTTAGATATAAGAAAAAAGAGAGGGTGGAAAAAGTCCCCTAGCAGGGAGATACAAAAGGTTAGTCTGGGTTATTGCAAGAGCAAAGCCAATGGTTGGAAAAGAAGAGTTTAAGTTTAGTTTTAAATAGTGGGATTGAGGTTTGAGTAGTGAGGTCTTGAGGTATTTGATTCCATATTTTCCCAACTGAGTTTGAAAATGTGGAGTCACCTGCTGAGTTCTTAGATAGAGAAGTATGAATCAGTATTTTGTTAGAGGAGCGTAGGTTCTTCAGATTGCTATAGGGTTTTATGAGGGTGGAGAGCATTGGGGTATTTTCTGGGTGGCAGAGAGCTTTATGAGCGATTGTAAGTTGGTTAAAATGTATTAGGTTGGGTAATTCTAGCCACCCTAGTTTTTTAAGATTAAAACAATGATGGGTCCTGTATGGAGAGGCTGTAGCGAATCTGGCAATATTGTTATAAGACATAGTTAGTTTGTTAAGATTATATTTAGAAAGATTTGTATAGATTGAGGAGGCATGTAAAAGGGAAGAGATTAAGTGGGTTCTAGCTATAGTAGTTCTGGCTTCAGGAGTAAGGAAAGATTTAATTCTATACAGAGAGCCTAGTTTTCTGTTTGTTGATTTTATTGTAGAGTCGATGTGTGTGTCAAATTTGAGTTGGTTGTCAATTGTAATGCCCAGAAGTTTGGTGTTATTGTCTGGAGAGCTAAGGATGCCATTGTTGGCTGTGAGTGAGAAATTAATGGAGGGAGACAAGAGAGTGGGTGTAAAAATCAGGAGTTTGGTTTTCTTTGGGTTAAGGAGGAGACAATGGTTAGAGAACCATTGCTCTATGGTAGTGAAGGTATTTTGTGTGAGGGAATGAAGTTCAGACTGTGTTGGGGCTGAGCAGATAATGGTTGTATCATCTGCGTATTGAATGCAAGTTGAAAGAGGAGTGGATAGGTGAAGGTCATTTATAAAGATGGAAAATAGCAGAGGGCCTAAGATAGAGCCCTGAGGGACTCCTATAGAGGTGGGAAGGAGATCAGAGAGATGGTTGTGCCAGAGTACAGCCTGTTTTCGATTATCCAGATAGGATATGAACCAATTTAAGGCTGTGTTGTCAAAAGAGAGGGACTTCAGACGATGGAGGATAAGCTTGTGGTTGACCATATCAAAGGCTTTGGATAGGTCAACGAAGAAGGCTGAAGAAGGTATGTTATTGTTGCGGTTTTTGTTTATTGAGTCGATAAAGGATATTAAGGCTGTAGTAGTACTATGGAAAGGGCGAAAACCATGTTGGCACTTAGCTAGGAGGTTATTATTTAGTAGGTGATTTAGTAACTGTTTGTGGATGCATTTCTCCATTATTTTTGCAAGTGGTGATAATAATGCTATGGGACGAAAGTTGGAATACTCAGTAGAGTCACCACCTTTGAACAGTGGGATGATATATGAGATTTTCCATAATGATGGAATTGTGCTTTCTTTTATGGTCCTGTTAATCAGTATAGAGATTGGGTAAGCTATGGCTTTTGCACCAATTTTGAGGAATTCTGCTGGTAATTTGTCAGCCGAGGGGGTTGTAGGTTTTAATTTTTGAAGTAAGGATGATATATATGTGGTGGGTATGGGTTTGAGGTGGAATGGGGGGAGTGGGGCCTTGGATTAGTAGTTTGGAGGTATCAGGGCTTTGATGGTTAGCTAGCTTTAGAATGGCAGAGGTAAAGAAAGTATTAAAGGCGTTTGCTGTTTGTAATGGGCAGTCGGGGTTTGAATCAATAGGATTTGGTGTGACAACTTTCCCAGGTGATAACAGTGTATTAATGGCGGTCCAGAATTTATGTGGTTGGTGTAGGGATGTTTGTTGTAGCTGAGTATAAAAGTTCTTCTTATCTTGTAGGATGGCTTTCTTTGTTAAATTTCTTTGTTCTCTGAAAATAAGGCGATCAGTTGTGTTTTTTGAGGTACGCCATTTTGTCCAGGCTTTGTTTCTACTAAGGATTAGATTCCTGGTAGTATTAGAAAGCCATTGTGCTGTTTTAGATTTAATTCTTATAGAACGCATTGGAGCATGATGTTCTAGGATTGTCAGAAAAGTATGATTGAAGTAGTTAACAGCTTCATCTATAGGGAGAGATTTAAGAGATGACCAATTGACTTGCATAAGTTCATTTTGAAACCGAATGGGATCAAGGAATTTTTTGCTACGGGATGTTATGACTTGGGTGGGGATAGTTAAACTTGTTTTATGCCTGATGATATATGTTAGTGAGTGGTCGCTGAGGTAATCTGGGAGAGTCCCTGTTGTATACTTTTGCTGAGGACTGCTTATAAGTATCCAGTCAAGTATAGTTTCTTTGTTATTTTGTTTGTTTGTTCTTGTTGGGGAGTTAATGGTTTGAGTGAAGCCATGCAGGTTAATAAGGGTGGGCGGATAGGTGTGTTGACATAAAATCCAGTCAATATTAAAGTCTCCTAAAAGAATTGTTTCTTGAGGTAGATTTAGTGAAAGCCAATTTAATAGGTCTTCTAAAATAGTGGGATTTTTTCCTGGGGGAAGATAGGTGCAGATAATGTTAACTGTTTTGTGAGGGTTGAGCTGAAGTTTGGAAATAATTATTTCAACATTATTGGCAGATGGAAGGGTATGATTTACTTTACTTATTTGCAGTCCGGTTTTATAGAGAATTGCCACCCCACCACCTTTTTTGTTTAAGCGGTCTTGTCTGAGTATGTTATAGTTAGGGGGGGGTGATTTCATTATCTTTAATTGTAGGTTTGAGCCAAGTTTCGGTTAGACAGAGGATATCAAACTGTTGGACATCTAGAAGGGCATGGATATGTGGTAGTTTGTTACAGATGCTACGTATATTTAATTGAGCAATTGAGAGTGATTTGGGGGGGTTTGGTAGATGGTGTTGGTCTTGTATTAAGTTCGTGGCATTTAGAGGATGGTAGGGGTGAGTAAGGGCCAGGGTTGGGGTGGATATCACCATGTATTAATGAGCAGATTAATATAGGGTTGTAGAATTGAGAAATTTTGAAGTAGTAGTAAAAATGTGTTTTAAGGCTATGAGTAGGATATTTGATGTGAGAAAGTCGGTGATATTTAGCTTGAAGGTAGGAAGTTTTGTGAATGGTATTGAGATAGGTAATTGTTAGAGCTAGGAGGGATGTTAGGGTTTGTTTGCGTGGAATATTAGAGTATAAGGAAGGCCTTGTTCATAAGAGGAGGAGAGATAGGTAGAGATGATGATAGTTAGGAAGGATATAAGTAGCAAAGGTTGGTATTGATTAGACATGTTTAGAGAATCTATAACTGAAATAGAGTGGGAGGATAGTGTGAAGAGTAGGAAGGAGAGAAAGTAAGTGGAGAAGGGAGGGGCTGGTTCTAGACGGTAGGGTAGGCAGGTAGGTGGAGTAGGGAGGGGCTAGGACTAGAAGGGGTGGAGATAGATCTTGAGGGGTGTGTCTATGAGGGTATAAAGGTAGAGGTGCTAGGGGCGGGTGAGATTTGGGGGCAGGGAGGAGGGAGTGAGGCTTAACAGAGGCGAGGAAAGAGCCAAAGGAGTAGTGTGGCACAGAGAAAACAATCTGTAAGGTGGGGAAAACAGCAGGTAGGTAAGTAAATAAGTATATATTTATAAGGTATGTAAAGGGTAGAGTCAAACCTATGAATATGTTAAGGTTTGGAGCACAGGGGAGTAATGGGAGTTGGTATAGCAGGGTCCTGAGAGTAAGAGAACAAGTAAAAAGGATAGGGAGAAGGTACAGACACCAATTCAAAAGATATAGGGGTGTGTGTTGTAATAAATCAAGAGGGAGCAGATTTGAAAAAACAAAGGATGCCACCTATTGGCCTAAGGGAATAAGTATCACAGATATACACGTAGGTGGGTGATAATGGAGGAAAGGTGAGAGGGAAAAGAGATAGAAGTATAAAATGGTAGTCGAGAGTCTAGAGAAGTGTAGTGAAGGGGGCAGGGCCTATTGGCTGCTGGCAGTCCTGTGCAAGTAGCTAGACTGGTTCACACAGTTCAGGTGATGTGGGTTAAACATGTATGAATAACATACTTTAACAGTCTGTCTGGTAGATATCACCGATGCCAGGAGGGTTGGAGTTTAGCAGACAAAAGGATTTGGTCTTCCAGGAGGGTAGAGGCAAATTATATGGGTATTTGCAGGGTCCACTTATTCAAACTACTAAAATAGTAAAGAGAGAGAGGAAGATGGTAAGGCAATCAGAGAGAAATAAAAAATAAAATAGTGCAGATAACAAAAGCTTACAATCTTGTACTGAAACTGGTTAGTCCTAAGCACCTTTGTACTTTAAGAAAGATGTTAACTAGAATAATATGAGTATCTAGTGAGTATGCATTGTAAAACATAAGAACAATAATATGAGAAGGCATAGGTTCATGAGATATTACAGTCAAAGAAACAGCAAACAAAGACATTAATTACATAGGGTTTGACTCCAAATGTTGTTAATTAGAACTGTATAACTAACTAGAAGGGTAGGACTCTTAATGAGAGTTTGAGTAAAAAGGCGCGTTTTATTGTGTAAACCTTTAAAACTGATATAATCGCTTTAGTTAAAGCAGTCCCTTAGTTAACTAATGGGTACGAATTACAGAAATACTAGTTTATCGGAGTAGCCCTTGGACTTATTTCGTGTGCAAAAAGCTAGAGATTCACTATGTCGCACTCCTCAAAAAACAGCCCCGAGAGAGAGCTGGTGCAGGACAGCGCGCTTTAGTCGTATACAATGGTCATTTAAATGGAATGCAGTTAATTTGCACAATTCAGTCCTTAAAGATGCCCATTTAAAGTAGGCATCGCATTAATTACACATTAAATATAGAAATGTAGTTCAGGACAGGACATAAGAGTCTGTAGCAGTAATTAATAGAGAAATAATAAAGAGGCGGCAAGAGCAAATAATAGCGCTACACAGGCCTGGCTATCAGACCGAGAATTGTAACCTTAGTGTGAGCAGAAACGCTTATAATGAGCAATGCCAATTTGATTAAATACAGGACAAGCAAATAGGCGCCAAAGTCAGGATAATATGTATTCCACCCTTCTAGTAGTATAAGATATAAACATTCTGTTTTACGCATAACAAATGTCAATATCAAGGAAGCGCTAAAGCCCAACTAGAGAATATTAGCGCAGTATCACAAACTGCAGTCTACGTTGTAAAACGCTCTATAATAACATTTAAAACATCATCAGCGAGAGTTACCTTAAGGTAAAACAGATTCAGAAAACCAAACAGTAATTAGGAATTAGCAGTGCAGGAGTAGAATAGTAATGCTTACAACTGGTTTAAGGTCAGAACCACAAAAACAAACTAAGCATTGGTTTGGCAACACATCTAAACACATCAAAACCAAACAGTAATTAGACATTAGCAGTGCTGGAATATAATAGTAATGCTTACAACTGGTCTAAGGTCAGAACCATAACAACAAACTAAGCATTGGTTTGGCAAAACATCGACGTTCCATACGCAATTCTAAAATAGCATGAGCTGGTCAAGGTTATGTTCGAACATTAACGAAGATAACACAACATCAACATTTAAAACAACAATAGAGCTAAAAGCTCACATTAAGTTTCCGTCAAGCTCCAGGTTCGGGATGCACAGCAGCCAGGCAGGTAGATGGAAAGAAAGATGGCGTCCAGGGAGGTGGAGATGTATTTATAGGGTAGGTTAGATGGCGTGGGGGAGGGTGCAGAGGGAGGAACACTGATACAGTTCCTAGGCGGGAAATATCCAAGAAGGAGTGTGGTTAGTAAGAAGACAGGGGTGGATGGGTAATGTGGGCGGGGTATAGTGTTGTGGACGTAGGTGGAGTATGAGGATGGGGGGAAGAGAGAAGATAGTGTGAGGAGACTAAGGGAGGGAAAGAGATAGAGTTGGATAGGTGAGCAAATGGAGATAGTACTGGACTACGAAGGAGAGGATAGTACTAATGGGAGAGAGAGCCAAAGGAGTGGTGTGGCACAGAGAAAACAATCTGTAAGGTGGGGAAAACAGCAGGCAGGTAAGTAAATAAGTATATATTTATAAGGTATGTAAAGGGTAGAGTCAAACCTATGAATATGTTAAGGTTTGGAGCACAGGGGAGTAATGGGAGTTGGTATAGCAGGGTCCTGAGAGTAAGAGAACAAGTAAAAAGGATAGGGAGAAGGTACAGACCCCAATTGAAAAGATATAGGGATGTGTGTTGGAATAAATCAAGAGGGAGCAGATTTGAAAGAACAAAGGATGCCACCTATTGGCCTAAGGGAATAAGTATCACAGATATACACGTAGGTGGGTGATAATGGAGGAAAGGTGAGAGGGAAAAGAGATAGAAGTATAAAATGGTAGTCGAGAGTCTAGAGAAGTGTAGTGAAGGGGGCAGGGCCTATTGGCTGCTGGCAGTCCTGTGCAAGTAGCTAGACTGGTTCACACAGTTCAGGTGATGTGGGTTAAACATGTATGAATACCATACTTTCACAGTCTGTCTGGTAGATATCACCGATGCCAGGAGGGTTGGAGTTCAGCAGACAAAAGGATTTGGTCTTCCAGGAAGGTAGAGGCAAATTATATGGGTATTTGCAGGGTCCACTTATTCAAACTAATTAAGTTGCCGTCAAGCTCCAGGTTCGGGACGCACAACAGCCAGGCAGGTAGATGGAAAGAAAGATCATACCTAGTGCTGTACTTCAGGGATCATAACTAGTGCTGTACTTCAGGGATCATAACTATTTATTTATTATTTATTTTACATTTGTTGACCGGGCTAGTCTAACTGGATACATGTCCATTTTCAGTAGAGGCCTGGGGAGATAAGCTCCAAGATAGAACAATGAAATTAACAAGATAACAAATAAGGAAACATTAAACAAAAAAAATCATATTTACAATGCATATTACAGGTTATCACAGTAAATTCAGCAGTGCCGAATACAGGCATAACATAGCATGCTAGTACAATCAAGATGTTCTACAGGGAGATAGTATTATGGTTAATAAGGAAGGAATTACAGTTAATGAGTAGAAGGGGTAGGAAGAGCAAAGTATTAAGAGATACATAACTAGTCAGGGTTAGTACAGGGGCATAACCACTGTGTTCTGAGGAACACTTTCAATTTGTTTTTGAAGCAGGATACTGAGGGAAGTGAGGAGAGTTCATATCTAGTCAGGGTTAGTACAGGGCATAACCACTGTGTTCTGAGGAACACTTTCAATTTGTTTTTGAAGCAGGATACTGAGGGAAGTGAGGAGAGTTCATATCTAGTCAGGGTTAGTACAGGGGCATAACCACTGTGTTCTGAGGAACACTTTCAATTTGTTTTTGAAGCAGGATACTGAGGGAAGTGAGGAGAGTTCATATCTAGTCAGGGTTAGTACAGGGGCATAACCACTGTGTTCTGAGGAACACTTTCAATTTGTTTGTGAAGCAGGATACTGAGGGAAGTGAGGAGAGTTCATATCTAGTCAGGGTTAGTACAGGGCATTACCACTGTGTTCTGAGGAACACTTTCAATTTGTTTTTGAAGCAGGATACTGAGGGAAGTGAGGAGAGTTCATATCTAGTCAGGGTTAGTACAGGGGCATAACCAGTGTGTTCTGAGGAACACTTTCAATTTGTTTTTGAAGCAGGATACTGAGGGAAGTGAGGAGAGTTCATATCTAGTCAGGGTTAGTACAGGGGCATAACCAGTGTGTTCTGAGGAACACTTTCAATTTTTTTTGAAGCAGGATACTGAGGGAAGTGAGGAGAGTTCATATCTAGTCAGGGTTAGTACAGGGGCATAACCAGTGTGTTCTGAGGAACACTTTCAATTTGTTTTTGAAGCAGGATACTGAGGGAAGTGAGGAGAGTTCATATCTAGTCAGGGTTAGTACAGGGGCATAACCACTGTGTTCTGAGGAACACTTTCAATTTGTTTTTGAAGCAGGATACTGAGGGAAGTGAGGAGAGTTCATATCTAGTCAGGGTTAGTACAGGGCATAACCAGTGTGTTCTGAGGAACACTTTCAATTTGTTTTTGAAGCAGGATACTGAGGGAAGTGAGGAGAGTTCATATCTAGTCAGGGTTAGTACAGGGGCATAACCACTGTGTTCTGAGGAACACTTTCAATTTGTTTTGAAGCAGGATACTGAGGGAAGTGAGGAGAGTTCATATCTAGTCAGGGTTAGTACAGGGGCATAACCACTGTGTTCTGAGGAACACTTTCAATTTGTTTTGAAGCAGGATACTGAGGGAAGTGAGGAGAGTTCATATCTAGTCAGGGTTAGTACAGGGGCATAACCAGTGTGTTCTGAGGAACACTTTCAATTTCTTTTGAAGCAGGATACTGAGGGAAGTGAGGAGAGTTCATATCTAGTCAGGGTTAGTACAGGGGCATAACCACTGTGTTCTGAGGAACACTTTCAATTTGTTTTTGAAGCAGGATACTGAGGGAAGTGAGGAGAGTTCATATCTAGTCAGGGTTAGTACAGGGCATAACCAGTGTGTTCTGAGGAACACTTTCAATTTGTTTTTGAAGCAGGATACTGAGGGAAGTGAGGAGAGTTCATATCTAGTCAGGGTTAGTACAGGGGCATAACCACTGTGTTCTGAGGAACACTTTCAATTTGTTTTGAAGCAGGATACTGAGGGAAGTGAGGAGAGTTCATATCTAGTCAGGGTTAGTACAGGGGCATAACCACTGTGTTCTGAGGAACACTTTCAATTTGTTTTTGAAGCAGGATACTGAGGGAAGTGAGGAGAGTTCATATCTAGTCAGGGTTAGTACAGGGGCATAACCACTGTGTTCTGAGGAACACTTTCAATTTGTTTTTGAAGCAGGATACTGAGGGAAGTGAGGAGAGTTCATATCTAGTCAGGGTTAGTACAGGGGCATAACCAGTGTGTTCTGAGGAACACTTTCAATTTGTTTTGAAGCAGGATACTGAGGGAAGTGAGGAGAGTTCATATCTAGTCAGGGTTAGTACAGGGGCATAACCACTGTGTTCTGAGGAACACTTTCAATTTGTTTTGAAGCAGGATACTGAGGGAAGTGAGGAGAGTTCATATCTAGTCAGGGTTAGTACAGGGGCATAACCAGTGTGTTCTGAGGAACACTTTCAATTTGTTTTGAAGCAGGATACTGAGGGAAGTGAGGAGAGTTCATATCTAGTCAGGGTTAGTACAGGGGCATAACCAGTGTGTTCTGAGGAACACTTTCAATTTGTTTTTGAAGCAGGATACTGAGGGAAGTGAGGAGAGTTCATATCTAGTCAGGGTTAGTACAGGGGCATAACCACTGTGTTCTGAGGAACACTTTCAATTTGTTTTTGAAGCAGGATACTGAGGGAAGTGAGGAGAGTTCATATCTAGTCAGGGTTAGTACAGGGCATAACCACTGTGTTCTGAGGAACACTTTCAATTTGTTTTTGAAGCAGGATACTGAGGGAAGTGAGGAGAGTTCATATCTAGTCAGGGTTAGTACAGGGGCATAACCACTGTGTTCTGAGGAACACTTTCAATTTGTTTTGAAGCAGGATACTGAGGGAAGTGAGGAGAGTTCATATCTAGTCAGGGTTAGTACAGGGCATAACCAGTGTGTTCTGAGGAACACTTTCAATTTGTTTTTGAAGCAGGATACTGAGGGAAGTGAGGAGAGTTCATATCTAGTCAGGGTTAGTACAGGGGCATAACCACTGTGTTCTGAGGAACACTTTCAATTTGTTTTTGAAGCAGGATACTGAGGGAAGTGAGGAGAGTTCATATCTAGTCAGGGTTAGTACAGGGGCATAACCAGTGTGTTCTGAGGAACACTTTCAATTTGTTTTGAAGCAGGATACTGAGGGAAGTGAGGAGAGTTCATATCTAGTCAGGGTTAGTACAGGGGCATAACCACTGTGTTCTGAGGAACACTTTCAATTTGTTTTTGAAGCAGGATACTGAGGGAAGTGAGGAGAGTTCATATCTAGTCAGGGTTAGTACAGGGGCATAACCACTGTGTTCTGAGGAACACTTTCAATTTGTTTTGAAGCAGGATACTGAGGGAAGTGAGGAGAGTTCATATCTAGTCAGGGTTAGTACAGGGGCATAACCACTGTGTTCTGAGGAACACTTTCAATTTGTTTGTGAAGCAGGATACTGAGGGAAGTGAGGAGAGTTCATATCTAGTCAGGGTTAGTACAGGGGCATAACCAGTGTGTTCTGAGGAACACTTTCAATTTGTTTTTGAAGCAGGATACTGAGGGAAGTGAGGAGAGTTCATATCTAGTCAGGGTTAGTACAGGGGCATAACCAGTGTGTTCTGAGGAACACTTTCAATTTGTTTTTGAAGCAGGATACTGAGGGAAGTGAGGAGAGTTCATATCTAGTCAGGGTTAGTACAGGGGCATAACCACTGTGTTCTGAGGAACACTTTCAATTTGTTTTGAAGCAGGATACTGAGGGAAGTGAGGAGAGTTCATATCTAGTCAGGGTTAGTACAGGGCATAACCACTGTGTTCTGAGGAACACTTTCAATTTGTTTTTGAAGCAGGATACTGAGGGAAGTGAGGAGAGTTCATATCTAGTCAGGGTTAGTACAGGGGCATAACCAGTGTGTTCTGAGGAACACTTTCAATTTGTTTTGAAGCAGGATACTGAGGGAAGTGAGGAGAGTTCATATCTAGTCAGGGTTAGTACAGGGGCATAACCAGTGTGTTCTGAGGAACACTTTCAATTTGTTTTTGAAGCAGGATACTGAGGGAAGTGAGGAGAGTTCATATCTAGTCAGGGTTAGTACAGGGCATAACCACTGTGTTCTGAGGAACACTTTCAATTTTTTTTGAAGCAGGATACTGAGGGAAGTGAGGAGAGTTCATATCTAGTCAGGGTTAGTACAGGGGCATAACCAGTGTGTTCTGAGGAACACTTTCAATTTGTTTTTGAAGCAGGATACTGAGGGAAGTGAGGAGAGTTCATATCTAGTCAGGGTTAGTACAGGGCATAACCAGTGTGTTCTGAGGAACACTTTCAATTTGTTTTTGAAGCAGGATACTGAGGGAAGTGAGGAGAGTTCATATCTAGTCAGGGTTAGTACAGGGGCATAACCAGTGTGTTCTGAGGAACACTTTCAATTTGTTTTTGAAGCAGGATACTGAGGGAAGTGAGGAGAGTTCATATCTAGTCAGGGTTAGTACAGGGGCATAACCACTGTGTTCTGAGGAACACTTTCAATTTGTTTTTGAAGCAGGATACTGAGGGAAGTGAGGAGAGTTCATATCTAGTCAGGGTTAGTACAGGGGCATAACCAGTGTGTTCTGAGGAACACTTTCAATTTGTTTTTGAAGCAGGATACTGAGGGAAGTGAGGAGAGTTCATATCTAGTCAGGGTTAGTACAGGGGCATAACCAGTGTGTTCTGAGGAACACTTTCAATTTGTTTTTGAAGCAGGATACTGAGGGAAGTGAGGAGAGTTCATATCTAGTCAGGGTTAGTACAGGGGCATAACCACTGTGTTCTGAGGAACACTTTCAATTTGTTTTTGAAGCAGGATACTGAGGGAAGTGAGGAGAGTTCATATCTAGTCAGGGTTAGTACAGGGGCATAACCAGTGTGTTCTGAGGAACACTTTCAATTTGTTTTGAAGCAGGATACTGAGGGAAGTGAGGAGAGTTCATATCTAGTCAGGGTTAGTACAGGGGCATAACCACTGTGTTCTGAGGAACACTTTCAATTTGTTTTTGAAGCAGGATACTGAGGGAAGTGAGGAGAGTTCATATCTAGTCAGGGTTAGTACAGGGGCATAACCAGTGTGTTCTGAGGAACACTTTCAATTTGTTTTTGAAGCAGGATACTGAGGGAAGTGAGGAGAGTTCATATCTAGTCAGGGTTAGTACAGGGGCATAACCACTGTGTTCTGAGGAACACTTTCAATTTGTTTTTGAAGCAGGATACTGAGGGAAGTGAGGAGAGTTCATATCTAGTCAGGGTTAGTACAGGGGCATAACCAGTGTGTTCTGAGGAACACTTTCAATTTGTTTTTGAAGCAGGATACTGAGGGAAGTGAGGAGAGTTCATATCTAGTCAGGGTTAGTACAGGGGCATAACCAGTGTGTTCTGAGGAACACTTTCAATTTGTTTTGAAGCAGGATACTGAGGGAAGTGAGGAGAGTTCATATCTAGTCAGGGTTAGTACAGGGGCATAACCAGTGTGTTCTGAGGAACACTTTCAATTTGTTTTTGAAGCAGGATACTGAGGGAAGTGAGGAGAGTTCATATCTAGTCAGGGTTAGTACAGGGGCATAACCAGTGTGTTCTGAGGAACACTTTCAATTTGTTTTTGAAGCAGGATACTGAGGGAAGTGAGGAGAGTTCATATCTAGTCAGGGTTAGTACAGGGGCATAACCACTGTGTTCTGAGGAACACTTTCAATTTGTTTTGAAGCAGGATACTGAGGGAAGTGAGGAGAGTTCATATCTAGTCAGGGTTAGTACAGGGGCATAACCACTGTGTTCTGAGGAACACTTTCAATTTGTTTTTGAAGCAGGATACTGAGGGAAGTGAGGAGAGTTCATATCTAGTCAGGGTTAGTACAGGGCATAACCACTGTGTTCTGAGGAACACTTTCAATTTGTTTTTGAAGCAGGATACTGAGGGAAGTGAGGAGAGTTCATATCTAGTCAGGGTTAGTACAGGGCATAACCACTGTGTTCTGAGGAACACTTTCAATTTGTTTTTGAAGCAGGATACTGAGGGAAGTGAGGAGAGTTCATATCTAGTCAGGGTTAGTACAGGGGCATAACCACTGTGTTCTGAGGAACACTTTCAATTTGTTTTTGAAGCAGGATACTGAGGGAAGTGAGGAGAGTTCATATCTAGTCAGGGTTAGTACAGGGCATAACCAGTGTGTTCTGAGGAACACTTTCAATTTGTTTTGAAGCAGGATACTGAGGGAAGTGAGGAGAGTTCATATCTAGTCAGGGTTAGTACAGGGGCATAACCACTGTGTTCTGAGGAACACTTTCAATTTGTTTTGAAGCAGGATACTGAGGGAAGTGAGGAGAGTTCATATCTAGTCAGGGTTAGTACAGGGGCATAACCAGTGTGTTCTGAGGAACACTTTCAATTTGTTTTGAAGCAGGATACTGAGGGAAGTGAGGAGAGTTCATATCTAGTCAGGGTTAGTACAGGGGCATAACCACTGTGTTCTGAGGAACACTTTCAATTTGTTTTTGAAGCAGGATACTGAGGGAAGTGAGGAGAGTTCATATCTAGTCAGGGTTAGTACAGGGGCATAACCACTGTGTTCTGAGGAACACTTTCAATTTGTTTTTGAAGCAGGATACTGAGGGAAGTGAGGAGAGTTCATATCTAGTCAGGGTTAGTACAGGGGCATAACCACTGTGTTCTGAGGAACACTTTCAATTTGTTTTTGAAGCAGGATACTGAGGGAAGTGAGGAGAGTTCATATCTAGTCAGGGTTAGTACAGGGCATAACCAGTGTATTCTGAGGAACACTTTCAATTTGTTTTGGAAGCAGGATACTGAGGGAAGTGAGGAGAGTTCATATCTAGTCAGGGTTAGTACAGGGGCATAACCAGTGTGTTCTGAGGAACACTTTCAATTTGTTTTTGAAGCAGGATACTGAGGGAAGTGAGGAGAGTTCATATCTAGTCAGGGTTAGTACAGGGGCATAACCAGTGTGTTCTGAGGAACACTTTCAATTTGTTTTTGAAGCAGGATACTGAGGGAAGTGAGGAGAGTTCATATCTAGTCAGGGTTAGTACAGGGGCATAACCACTGTGTTCTGAGGAACACTTTCAATTTGTTTTTGAAGCAGGATACTGAGGGAAGTGAGGAGAGTTCATATCTAGTCAGGGTTAGTACAGGGGCATAACCAGTGTGTTCTGAGGAACACTTTCAATTTGATTTTGAAGCAGGATACTGAGGGAAGTGAGGAGAGTTCATATCTAGTCAGGGTTAGTACAGGGGCATAACCAGTGTGTTCTGAGGAACACTTTCAATTTGTTATTGAAGCAGGATACTGAGGGAAGTGAGGAGAGTTCATATCTAGTCAGGGTTAGTACAGGGGCATAACCACTGTGTTCTGAGGAACACTTTCAATTTGTTTTTGAAGCAGGATACTGAGGGAAGTGAGGAGAGTTCATATCTAGTCAGGGTTAGTACAGGGGCATAACCAGTGTGTTCTGAGGAACACTTTCAATTTGTTTTGAAGCAGGATACTGAGGGAAGTGAGGAGAGTTCATATCTAGTCAGGGTTAGTACAGGGCATAACCACTGTGTTCTGAGGAACACTTTCAATTTGTTTTTGAAGCAGGATACTGAGGGAAGTGAGGAGAGTTCATATCTAGTCAGGGTTAGTACAGGGCATAACCAGTGTGTTCTGAGGAACACTTTCAATTTGTTTTTGAAGCAGGATACTGAGGGAAGTGAGGAGAGTTCATATCTAGTCAGGGTTAGTACAGGGCATAACCAGTGTGTTCTGAGGAACACTTTCAATTTGTTTTTGAAGCAGGATACTGAGGGAAGTGAGGAGAGTTCATATCTAGTCAGGGTTAGTACAGGGGCATAACCACTGTGTTCTGAGGAACACTTTCAATTTGTTGTTGAAGCAGGATACTGAGGGAAGTGAGGAGAGTTCATATCTAGTCAGGGTTAGTACAGGGGCATAACCAGTGTGTTCTGAGGAACACTTTCAATTTGTTTTTGAAGCAGGATACTGAGGGAAGTGAGGAGAGTTCATATCTAGTCAGGGTTAGTACAGGGGCATAACCACTGTGTTCTGAGGAACACTTTCAATTTGTTTTTGAAGCAGGATACTGAGGGAAGTGAGGAGAGTTCATATCTAGTCAGGGTTAGTACAGGGGCATAACCAGTGTGTTCTGAGGAACACTTTCAATTTGTTTTTGAAGCAGGATACTGAGGGAAGTGAGGAGAGTTCATATCTAGTCAGGGTTAGTACAGGGGCATAACCAGTGTGTTCTGAGGAACACTTTCAATTTGTATTTGAAGCAGGATACTGAGGGAAGTGAGGAGAGTTCATATCTAGTCAGGGTTAGTACAGGGGCATAACCACTGTGTTCTGAGGAACACTTTCAATTTGTTTTTGAAGCAGGATACTGAGGGAAGTGAGGAGAGTTCATATCTAGTCAGGGTTAGTACAGGGGCATAACCAGTGTGTTCTGAGGAACACTTTCAATTTGTTTTTGAAGCAGGATACTGAGGGAAGTGAGGAGAGTTCATATCTAGTCAGGGTTAGTACAGGGGCATAACCAGTGTGTTCTGAGGAACACTTTCAATTTGTTTTTGAAGCAGGATACTGAGGGAAGTGAGGAGAGTTCATATCTAGTCAGGGTTAGTACAGGGGCATAACCACTGTGTTCTGAGGAACACTTTCAATTTGTTTTGAAGCAGGATACTGAGGGAAGTGAGGAGAGTTCATATCTAGTCAGGGTTAGTACAGGGGCATAACCAGTGTGTTCTGAGGAACACTTTCAATTTGTTTTTGAAGCAGGATACTGAGGGAAGTGAGGAGAGTTCATATCTAGTCAGGGTTAGTACAGGGGCATAACCAGTGTGTTCTGAGGAACACTTTCAATTTGTTTTTGAAGCAGGATACTGAGGGAAGTGAGGAGAGTTCATATCTAGTCAGGGTTAGTACAGGGGCATAACCACTGTGTTCTGAGGAACACTTTCAATTTGTTTTGAAGCAGGATACTGAGGGAAGTGAGGAGAGTTCATATCTAGTCAGGGTTAGTACAGGGGCATAACCACTGTGTTCTGAGGAACACTTTCAATTTGTTTTTGAAGCAGGATACTGAGGGAAGTGAGGAGAGTTCATATCTAGTCAGGGTTAGTACAGGGGCATAACCACTGTGTTCTGAGGAACACTTTCAATTTGTATTTGAAGCAGGATACTGAGGGAAGTGAGGAGAGTTCATATCTAGTCAGGGTTAGTACAGGGGCATAACCACTGTGTTCTGAGGAACACTTTCAATTTGTTTTGAAGCAGGATACTGAGGGAAGTGAGGAGAGTTCATATCTAGTCAGGGTTAGTACAGGGGCATAACCAGTGTGTTCTGAGGAACACTTTCAATTTGCTTTTGAAGCAGGATACTGAGGGAAGTGAGGAGAGTTCATATCTAGTCAGGGTTAGTACAGGGGCATAACCACTGTGTTCTGAGGAACACTTTCAATTTGTTTTTGAAGCAGGATACTGAGGGAAGTGAGGAGAGTTCATATCTAGTCAGGGTTAGTACAGGGGCATAACCAGTGTGTTCTGAGGAACACTTTCAATTTGTTTTTGAAGCAGGATACTGAGGGAAGTGAGGAGAGTTCATATCTAGTCAGGGTTAGTACAGGGCATAACCAGTGTGTTCTGAGGAACACTTTCAATTTGTTTTTGAAGCAGGATACTGAGGGAAGTGAGGAGAGTTCATATCTAGTCAGGGTTAGTACAGGGGCATAACCACTGTGTTCTGAGGAACACTTTCAATTTGTTTTTGAAGCAGGATACTGAGGGAAGTGAGGAGAGTTCATATCTAGTCAGGGTTAGTACAGGGGCATAACCACTGTGTTCTGAGGAACACTTTCAATTTGTTTTGAAGCAGGATACTGAGGGAAGTGAGGAGAGTTCATATCTAGTCAGGGTTAGTACAGGGGCATAACCAGTGTGTTCTGAGGAACACTTTCAATTTGTTTTTGAAGCAGGATACTGAGGGAAGTGAGGAGAGTTCATATCTAGTCAGGGTTAGTACAGGGGCATAACCAGTGTGTTCTGAGGAACACTTTCAATTTGTTTTTGAAGCAGGATACTGAGGGAAGTGAGGAGAGTTCATATCTAGTCAGGGTTAGTACAGGGGCATAACCAGTGTGTTCTGAGGAACACTTTCAATTTGTTTTTGAAGCAGGATACTGAGGGAAGTGAGGAGAGTTCATATCTAGTCAGGGTTAGTACAGGGGCATAACCACTGTGTTCTGAGGAACACTTTCAATTTGTTTTGAAGCAGGATACTGAGGGAAGTGAGGAGAGTTCATATCTAGTCAGGGTTAGTACAGGGGCATAACCAGTGTGTTCTGAGGAACACTTTCAATTTGTTTTTGAAGCAGGATACTGAGGGAAGTGAGGAGAGTTCATATCTAGTCAGGGTTAGTACAGGGGCATAACCAGTGTGTTCTGAGGAACACTTTCAATTTGTTTTTGAAGCAGGATACTGAGGGAAGTGAGGAGAGTTCATATCTAGTCAGGGTTAGTACAGGGGCATAACCACTGTGTTCTGAGGAACACTTTCAATTTGTTTTTGAAGCAGGATACTGAGGGAAGTGAGGAGAGTTCATATCTAGTCAGGGTTAGTACAGGGGCATAACCAGTGTGTTCTGAGGAACACTTTCAATTTGTTTCTGAAGCAGGATACTGAGGGAAGTGAGGAGAGTTCATATCTAGTCAGGGTTAGTACAGGGGCATAACCACTGTGTTCTGAGGAACACTTTCAATTTGTTTTTGAAGCAGGATACTGAGGGAAGTGAGGAGAGTTCATATCTAGTCAGGGTTAGTACAGGGGCATAACCAGTGTGTTCTGAGGAACACTTTCAATTTGTTTTGAAGCAGGATACTGAGGGAAGTGAGGAGAGTTCATATCTAGTCAGGGTTAGTACAGGGGCATAACCAGTGTGTTCTGAGGAACACTTTCAATTTGTTTTTGAAGCAGGATACTGAGGGAAGTGAGGAGAGTTCATATCTAGTCAGGGTTAGTACAGGGGCATAACCACTGTGTTCTGAGGAACACTTTCAATTTGTTTTTGAAGCAGGATACTGAGGGAAGTGAGGAGAGTTCATATCTAGTCAGGGTTAGTACAGGGGCATAACCAGTGTGTTCTGAGGAACACTTTCAATTTGTTTTTGAAGCAGGATACTGAGGGAAGTGAGGAGAGTTCATATCTAGTCAGGGTTAGTACAGGGGCATAACCAGTGTGTTCTGAGGAACACTTTCAATTTGTTTTTGAAGCAGGATACTGAGGGAAGTGAGGAGAGTTCATATCTAGTCAGGGTTAGTACAGGGGCATAACCACTGTGTTCTGAGGAACACTTTCAATTTGTTTTTGAAGCAGGATACTGAGGGAAGTGAGGAGAGTTCATATCTAGTCAGGGTTAGTACAGGGGCATAACCACTGTGTTCTGAGGAACACTTTCAATTTGTTTTTGAAGCAGGATACTGAGGGAAGTGAGGAGAGTTCATATCTAGTCAGGGTTAGTACAGGGGCATAACCAGTGTGTTCTGAGGAACACTTTCAATTTGTTTTTGAAGCAGGATACTGAGGGAAGTGAGGAGAGTTCATATCTAGTCAGGGTTAGTACAGGGGCATAACCACTGTGTTCTGAGGAACACTTTCAATTTGTTTTGAAGCAGGATACTGAGGGAAGTGAGGAGAGTTCATATCTAGTCAGGGTTAGTACAGGGGCATAACCAGTGTGTTCTGAGGAACACTTTCAATTTGTTTTTGAAGCAGGATACTGAGGGAAGTGAGGAGAGTTCATATCTAGTCAGGGTTAGTACAGGGGCATAACCAGTGTGTTCTGAGGAACACTTTCAATTTCTTTTGAAGCAGGATACTGAGGGAAGTGAGGAGAGTTCATATCTAGTCAGGGTTAGTACAGGGCATAACCAGTGTGTTCTGAGGAACACTTTCAATTTGTTTTTGAAGCAGGATACTGAGGGAAGTGAGGAGAGTTCATATCTAGTCAGGGTTAGTACAGGGGCATAACCACTGTGTTCTGAGGAACACTTTCAATTTGTATTTGAAGCAGGATACTGAGGGAAGTGAGGAGAGTTCATATCTAGTCAGGGTTAGTACAGGGGCATAACCACTGTGTTCTGAGGAACACTTTCAATTTGATTTTGAAGCAGGATACTGAGGGAAGTGAGGAGAGTTCATATCTAGTCAGGGTTAGTACAGGGGCATAACCAGTGTGTTCTGAGGAACACTTTCAATTTGTTTTTGAAGCAGGATACTGAGGGAAGTGAGGAGAGTTCATATCTAGTCAGGGTTAGTACAGGGGCATAACCAGTGTGTTCTGAGGAACACTTTCAATTTGTTTTTGAAGCAGGATACTGAGGGAAGTGAGGAGAGTTCATATCTAGTCAGGGTTAGTACAGGGGCATAACCACTGTGTTCTGAGGAACACTTTCAATTTGTTTTGAAGCAGGATACTGAGGGAAGTGAGGAGAGTTCATATCTAGTCAGGGTTAGTACAGGGGCATAACCAGTGTGTTCTGAGGAACACTTTCAATTTGTTTTTGAAGCAGGATACTGAGGGAAGTGAGGAGAGTTCATATCTAGTCAGGGTTAGTACAGGGGCATAACCAGTGTGTTCTGAGGAACACTTTCAATTTGTTTTTGAAGCAGGATACTGAGGGAAGTGAGGAGAGTTCATATCTAGTCAGGGTTAGTACAGGGGCATAACCACTGTGTTCTGAGGAACACTTTCAATTTGTTTTGAAGCAGGATACTGAGGGAAGTGAGGAGAGTTCATATCTAGTCAGGGTTAGTACAGGGGCATAACCAGTGTGTTCTGAGGAACACTTTCAATTTGTTTTGAAGCAGGATACTGAGGGAAGTGAGGAGAGTTCATATCTAGTCAGGGTTAGTACAGGGGCATAACCACTGTGTTCTGAGGAACACTTTCAATTTGTTTTTGAAGCAGGATACTGAGGGAAGTGAGGAGAGTTCATATCTAGTCAGGGTTAGTACAGGGCATAACCAGTGTGTTCTGAGGAACACTTTCAATTTGTTTTTGAAGCAGGATACTGAGGGAAGTGAGGAGAGTTCATATCTAGTCAGGGTTAGTACAGGGGCATAACCAGTGTGTTCTGAGGAACACTTTCAATTTGTTTTTGAAGCAGGATACTGAGGGAAGTGAGGAGAGTTCATATCTAGTCAGGGTTAGTACAGGGGCATAACCACTGTGTTCTGAGGAACACTTTCAATTTGTTTTTGAAGCAGGATACTGAGGGAAGTGAGGAGAGTTCATATCTAGTCAGGGTTAGTACAGGGCATAACCAGTGTGTTCTGAGGAACACTTTCAATTTGTTTTTGAAGCAGGATACTGAGGGAAGTGAGGAGAGTTCATATCTAGTCAGGGTTAGTACAGGGGCATAACCAGTGTGTTCTGAGGAACACTTTCAATTTGTTTTTGAAGCAGGATACTGAGGGAAGTGAGGAGAGTTCATATCTAGTCAGGGTTAGTACAGGGCATTACCACTGTGTTCTGAGGAACACTTTCAATTTGTTTGTGAAGCAGGATACTGAGGGAAGTGAGGAGAGTTCATATCTAGTCAGGGTTAGTACAGGGGCATAACCAGTGTGTTCTGAGGAACACTTTCAATTTGTTTTTGAAGCAGGATACTGAGGGAAGTGAGGAGAGTTCATATCTAGTCAGGGTTAGTACAGGGCATAACCACTGTGTTCTGAGGAACACTTTCAATTTGTTTTTGAAGCAGGATACTGAGGGAAGTGAGGAGAGTTCATATCTAGTCAGGGTTAGTACAGGGGCATAACCAGTGTGTTCTGAGGAACACTTTCAATTTGTTTTTGAAGCAGGATACTGAGGGAAGTGAGGAGAGTTCATATCTAGTCAGGGTTAGTACAGGGGCATAACCAGTGTGTTCTGAGGAACACTTTCAATTTGTTTTTGAAGCAGGATACTGAGGGAAGTGAGGAGAGTTCATATCTAGTCAGGGTTAGTACAGGGGCATAACCAGTGTGTTCTGAGGAACACTTTCAATTTGTTTTGAAGCAGGATACTGAGGGAAGTGAGGAGAGTTCATATCTAGTCAGGGTTAGTACAGGGCATAACCAGTGTGTTCTGAGGAACACTTTCAATTTGTTTTTGAAGCAGGATACTGAGGGAAGTGAGGAGAGTTCATATCTAGTCAGGGTTAGTACAGGGCATAACCAGTGTGTTCTGAGGAACACTTTCAATTTGTTTATGAAGCAGGATACTGAGGGAAGTGAGGAGAGTTCATATCTAGTCAGGGTTAGTACAGGGGCATAACCAGTGTGTTCTGAGGAACACTTTCAATTTGTTTTTGAAGCAGGATACTGAGGGAAGTGAGGAGAGTTCATATCTAGTCAGGGTTAGTACAGGGGCATAACCACTGTGTTCTGAGGAACACTTTCAATTTGTTTTTGAAGCAGGATACTGAGGGAAGTGAGGAGAGTTCATATCTAGTCAGGGTTAGTACAGGGGCATAACCAGTGTGTTCTGAGGAACACTTTCAATTTGTTTTGAAGCAGGATACTGAGGGAAGTGAGGAGAGTTCATATCTAGTCAGGGTTAGTACAGGGGCATAACCAGTGTGTTCTGAGGAACACTTTCAATTTGTTTTTGAAGCAGGATACTGAGGGAAGTGAGGAGAGTTCATATCTAGTCAGGGTTAGTACAGGGGCATAACCAGTGTGTTCTGAGGAACACTTTCAATTTGTTTTTGAAGCAGGATACTGAGGGACGTGAGGAGAGTTCACTGGGGAGGAGATTCCAGGCTTTTCCAACAATATTAGAAATGAGGGAGTCGCCAGCCTTGTTGTTTGGTTTAGTGGTATGTACTAGAAGTCTCTTAGAAGACCTTAAGGATTTCAGGTTTTTATAGGGAGTGATGAGTATGGATAGAATAGGAGATTTCGAAGGTTTGTAAAAAGTGTTGTTGGCTATAGATAGTTGATGGAATTTAATCAGATTTTGTAGTTCAGGTATCATAACTAGTGCTGTATGTCAGGGATCATAACTGGTGCAGTACTTCAGGGATCATAACTAGTGCTGTATGTTAGGGATCATAACTAGTGCTGTACTTCAAGGATCATAACTACTGTTGTATATCAGGGATCATAACTGGTGCTGTACGTCAGGGATTATAACTAGTGCAGTACTTCAGGGATCATAACTAGTGATGTACTTCAGGCATCATAACTAGTGCGGTACATCAAGCATCATAACTAGTGCTGTACTTCAGGCATCATAACTAGTGCTGTACGTCATGGATCATAACTAGTGCTGTACTTCAAGGATCATAATGAGTGCTGTACTTCAGCCATCATGACTAATGCTGTACTTCAGGCATCATAATTTGTGCTGTACTTCACGCATCATAACTAGTGCTGTACATCAGGGATCAATACTAGTGCTGCATGTCAGGGATCATAACTAGTGCTGTATATCAGGGATCATAACTAGTATTGTACTTTAGGCATCATAACTAGTGCTGTACTTCAGGGATCATAGCTAGTGCTATACCTCAGGCATCGTAACTCGTGCAGTACTTCAGGGATCATAACTAATGCTGTATTTCAGGCATCATAACTAGTGCTGTACTTCAGGCATCCTAACTAGTTCTGTATGTCACGGATCATAACTAGTACTGTGTGTCATGATCATAACTACTGCTGTACTTCAGGGATCATAACTAGTGCTGTACATCAGGGATCATAACTAGTGTTGTACATCATGGATCAAAACTAGTGCTGTATGTACGGGATCATAACTAGTGCTGTACATCAGGGATCATAACTAATGCTGTATGTCAGGGATCATAACTACTGCTGTACTTCAGGCATCATAACTAGTGTTGTATGTCAGGGATCATAACCAGTGCTGTATGTCATGCATCATAACTAGTGCTGTACTTCAGGGATCATAACTAGTGTTGTACATCATGGATCATAACTAGTGCTGTACTTCAGGCATCATAACTAGTGCTGTATGTCAGGGGATCATAACTAGTGCTGTATGTCAGGAATCATAAATAGTGTTGTACTTCAGGGTTCATAACTAGTGCTGTATGTCAGGGATCATAACTAGTTTTGTATGTCATGGATCATAACAAGTGCTGTACATCAGGCATCATAATTTGTGCTGTATGTCAGGGATCATAACTAGTGCTGTACGTCAGGAATCATAATTAGTGCTGTACGTCATGGATCATAAATAGTGCTGTACTTCAGGGATCGTAACTAGTGCTGTACATCAGGGATCATAACTAGTGCTGTATGTCAGGGATCATAACTACTGCTGTACATCATGGATCATAACTAGTGCTGTATGTCAGGGATCATAAGTAGTGCTTTACATCAGGGATCATAACTAGTGTTGTACATCAGTGATCATAACTAGTGCTGTACTTCAGAGATCATAACTAGTGCAGTACTTCAGACATCATAACTAGTGCTGTATGTCAGGGATAATAACTAGTGCTGTACTTCAGGCATCATATCTAATGCTGTATGTCAGGATTAATAGCTAGTGCTGTACTTCAGGGATCATAACTTGTGCAGTACTTGAGGGATCATAACTAGTGCTGTATGTCAGGGATAATAACTATTGCAGTACTTGAGGGATCATAACTAGTGTTGTACACCAGGAATCATAACTAGTGCTGTACATCAGAGATCATAACTAGTGCAGTACTTGAGGTATCATAACTAATGCTGTATTTCAGGGATAATAACTAGTGCTGTACTTCACGGATCATAACTAGTGCTGTACATCAGGCTTCATAACTAGTGCTGTACTTCAGGGATCATAATTAGTGCTGTATGTCAGGGATCATAACTAGTTCAGTACTTGAGGGATCATAACTAGTGCTGTATGTCAGGGATAATAACTAGTGCTGTACATCAGGGATCATAACTAGTGCTGTACTTCAGGCATCATAACCAGTGCTGTACTTCAGGGATCATAACTAGTGTTGTACTTTAGGCATCATAACTAGTGCTGTACTTCAGGCATCATAACTAGTTCTGTATGTCAGGGATCATAACTAGTTCTGTATGTCAGGGATCATAACTAGTATTGTACGTCAGGAATCATAACTAGTGCTGTACTTCAGGAATCATAACTAGTGCCGTACGTCATGGATCATAACTAGTGCTGTACTTCAGGGATCATAACTAGTGGTGTACATCAGGGATCATAACTAGTGCTGTATTTCAGGGATCATAACTAGTGCTGTACTTTAGGGATCATAACTAGTGCTGTATATCAGGGATCATAACTAGTGTTGTACATCAGGAATCATAACTAGTGTTGTACATCATGGATCATAACTAGTGCTGTACTTAAGGAATCATAACTAGTGCTGTACATCAGGGATCATAACTAGTGCTGTATGTCAGGGATCATAACTAGTGCTGTATGTCATAGATCATAACTAGTGCTGTATGTATGGGATCATAACTAATGCTGTACATCAGGGATCATAACTAGTGCTGTATGTCAGGGATCATAACTAGTGCTGTACTTCTGGAATCATAACTAGTGCAGTACATCAGGGATCATAATTTGTGCTGTATGTCAGGGATCATAACT
This sequence comes from Protopterus annectens, assembly GCF_019279795.1. Taxonomy (NCBI): domain Eukaryota; kingdom Metazoa; phylum Chordata; order Ceratodontiformes; family Protopteridae; genus Protopterus; species Protopterus annectens. The sequence goes on from NC_056736.1 coordinate 692,294,895, forward strand.
AGGGCTGTACTTCAGGCATCATAACTAGTGCTGTTTTGTCAGGGATCATAACTAGTGCTGTACTTCAGGGATCATAACTAGTGCTGTACTTCAGGCATCATAACTAGTGCTGTATGTCAGGGATCATAACTAGTGCTGTACGTCAGGAATCATAAATAGTGCTGTACTTCAGGGATCATAACTAGTGCTGTATGTCAGGGATCATAACTAGTTCTGTATGTCATGGATCATAACTAGTGCTGTACGTCAGGGATCATAACTAGTGCTGTACTTCAGGGATCATAACTAGCACTGTACATCATGGATCATAGCTAGTGCTGTACTTCTGGGATCATAACTAGTGCTGTACATCAGGGATCATAATTTGTGCTGTATGTCAGGGATCATAACTAGGGCTGTACTTCAGGCATCATAACTAGTGCTGTATGTCAGGGATCATAACTAGTGCTGTACGTCAGGAATCATAATTAGTGCTGTACTTCAGGGATCATAACTAGTGCTGTACATCAGGGATCATAACTAGTGCTGTATGTCAGGGATCATAACTACTGCTGTACATCATGGATCATAACTAGTGCTGTATGTCAGGGATCATAACTAGTGCTTTACGTCAGGGATCATAACTAGTGCTGTACATCAGTGATCATAACTAGTGCTGTACTTCAGAAATCATAACTAGTGCAGTACTTCAGGCATCATAACTAGTGCTGTATGTCAGGGATCATAACTAGTGCTGTACTTCAGGCATCATAACTAGTGCTGCATGTCAGGGTTAATAACTAGTGCTGTACTTCAGGGATCATAACTTGTGCAGTACTTGAGGGATCATAAGTAGTGCTGCATGTCAGGGATAATAACTAGTGCAGTACTTGAGGGATCATAACTAGTGCTGTACATCAGGGATCATAACTAGTGCTGTAACTAGTGCTGTATGTCAGGGATCATAACTAGTGCTGTACATCAGGGATCATAACTAGTGCTGTACTTCAGGCATCATAACATCATAACTAGTGCTGTACTTCAGGGATCATAACTAGTGCTGTATGGCATGGATCATAACTAGTGCTGTATGTCAGGGATCATAACTAGTTTTGTATGTCATGGATCATAACAAGTGCTGTACATCCGGGATCATAACTAGTGCTGTACATCAGGCATCATAATTTGTGCTGTATGTCAGGGATCATAACTAGTGCTGTACTTCAGGCGTCATAACTAGTGCTGCATGTCAGGGTTAATAACTAGTGCTGTACATCAGGGATCATAACTAGTGCTGTACTTCAGGCATCATAACCAGTGCTGTACTTCAGGGATCATAACTAGTGTTGTACTTTAGGCATCATAACTAGTGCTGTACTTCAGGCATCATAACTAGTTCTGTATGTCAGGGATCATAACTAGTATTGTACGTCAGGAATCATAACTAGTGCTGTACTTCAGGAATCATAACTAGTGCCGTACGTCATGGATCATAACTAGTGCTGTACTTCAGGGATCATAACTAGTGGTGTACACCAGGGATCATAACTAGTGCTGTATTTCAGGGATCATAACTAGTGGTGTACATCATGGATCATAACTAGTGCTGTATGTCAGGGATCATAACTAGTGCTGTACTTTAGGGATCATAACTAGTGCTGTATATCAGGGATCATAACTAGTGTTGTACATCAGGAATCATAACTAGTGTTGTACATCATGGATCATAACTAGTGCTGTACTTAAGGAATCATAACTAGTCTGTACGTCAGGGATCATAACTAGTGTTGTATGTCAGGGATCATAACTAGTGCTGTATGTCATGGATCATAACTAGTGCTGTATGTATGGGATCATAACTAATGCTGTATATCAGGGATCATAACTAGTGCTGTAGGTCAGGGATCATAACTAGTGCTGTACTTCTGGGATCATAACTAGTGCTGTACATCAGGGATCATAATTTGTGCTGTATGTCAGGGATCATAACTAGGGCTGTACTTCAGGCATCATAACTAGTGCTGTATGTCAGGGATCATAACTAGTGCTGTACTTCAGGGATCATAACTAGTGCTGTACTTCAGGCATCATAACTAGTGCTGTATGTCAGGGATCATAACTAGTGCTGTACGTCAGGAATCATAAATAGTGCTGTACTTCAGGGATCATAATTAGTACTGTATGTCAGGGATCATAACTAGTTCTGTATGTCATGGATCATAACTAGTGCTGTACTTCAGGGATCATAACTAGTGCTGTACTTCAGGGATCATAACTAGCACTGTACGTCATGGATCATAGCTAGTGCTGTACTTCTGGGATCATAACTAGTGCTGTACATCAGGGATCATAATTTGTGCTGTATGTCAGGGATCATAACTAGGGCTGTACTTCAAGCATCATAACTAGTGCTGTATGTCAGGGATCATAACTAGTGCTGTACGTCAGGAATCATAATTAGTGCTGTACTTCAGGGATCATAACTAGTGCTGTACATCAGGGATCATAACTAGTGCTGTATGTCAGGGATCATAACTACTGCTGTACATCATGGATCATAACTAGTGCTGTATGTCAGGGATCATAACTAGTGCTTTACGTCAGGGATCATAACTAGTGCTGTACATCAGTGATCATAACTTGTGCTGTACTTCAGAAATCATAACTAGTGCAGTACTTCAGGCATCATAACTAGTGCTGTATGTCAGGGATCATAACTAGTGCTGTACTTCAGGCATCATAACTAGTGCTGCATGTCAGGGTTAATAACTAGTGCTGTACTTCAGGGATCATAACTTGTGCAGTACTTGAGGGATCATAAGTAGTGCTGTATGTCAGGGATAATAACTAGTGCAGTACTTGAGGGATCATAACTAGTGCTGTACATCAGGGATCATAACTAGTGCTGTACGTCAGGGATCATAACTAGTGCTGTATGTCAGGGATCATAACTAGTGCTGTACATCAGGAATCATAACTATTGCTGTACTTCAGGGATCATAACTAGTACTGTACTTCAGGCATCATAACTAGTGCTGTACGTCAGGGATCATAACTAGTGCTGTATGGCATGGATCATAACTAGTGCTGTACCTCAGGGATCATAACTAGTGCTGTATGTCATGGATCATAACTAGTGCTGTACTTCAGGGATCATAACTAGTTTTGTTTTTCAGGGATCATAACTAGTGCTGTACTTTAGGGATCATAGCTAGTGCTGTACATCAGTGATCAGTGTCGGCACCACTGCAGTTCATGATATACTTCTCTGACCTCCAAATACTTTTACCGATCTATGGCTAATAAAATTTGC
>NC_056736.1:692303186-692355686 GCF_019279795.1 Protopterus annectens
ATGGGGTCCTGGGTATCATACATTTGCTTTCCAGCATTGATTGAGTAAAAGGGAAGGATGCCAGTTACTTTCTTCTAAAAAAGGAGGTCAGACACTGCTAGAGAAAAGTATGACAGCTGGACTGCTGAGGTTATAAAGAGGGTGGCCTACTGGTTAAGGTGTTTGCCTTACAAACGGAAGGTGTAGGGTTTGAGTCTGACAAGGGATAATTGGCTAAGCTTAAAATGGCTCACAAGGGCAGTTAGCTTAGTATGAACTTATGAAAAGAAACACCCTATGAAAGAAACACCCTTATACCTGGGTCAGATTGTAATAGGCCAGAAAGTTTCTCAAGTCCAGGGCATGTACTTCTGAGATTTTCCTGTGAGATCTGCTGGCACAAATAGGCAATGCCTGCCCTAACCATGAATGTCGCGGTAAACCTCTGGATCTCTTCTAACAATGAAACTGTGAAGACATCAGCAGGACCATACACAGTAGCTTTCTCTGCAGTTCTTCTCTCCCAAGACCCACCATATCTCAATGACTGCTTGAAAAATAGACCACGTGACTAGCCAGCCTTTCCTTCATGTGCCACAAAGTCACTTGAGTGGACCTGTAGATGGAGACAAAAAAGCAGGAATAACGTAAAATTACTCTCCTCTGCTATCCTCTATAAATAAATTAACCGTTTGACTATAGAATGCATAGTCTTTTGCCATCTCATACCCCAGGGGGAACTGAGCTGTGACATTTGTCTTCTGAAAACAGGCCTATTCTCACTTTTTTAACACCTTTATTGAGTTACTACTTGTGACATAGGCAAATTTACATTCATACAAAAGTAATCAAATTGTACTAAATTAACTTTAACAAGCATTATACTTTAAATATATTGCTATATATCATATAACATAGGCAACATTACATAAAGTATTCAATTCCTGCCCCTTTTTAAAACAAGAAACATCTTTATTAAACCATCACTTAAAATTACATAGCTTATTTAAGTCCTGCTTCTTTTAAGCCTAATTCCTCCCCTGTATTTATTGTTCCCCCATTTCCCATTTTTTCCTATGTAGTTTGCTCCTAACCTTTTCTAAAGATCTCAATTCCAGCTGTTTTTCTTTATTATTACAGTAACTGCTTGTAATATAGTTGGTTTAGATTTTCATTTCCATTTGAAAACAGGCCTATTCTCAGCCTATAACAAAACTGAGATCGGTAAGCGTTGCTGTATTACATTGGTTGAAGTGTTACAAGTCTGTAACTTGTTATTTGTACTTATTATAAATCTCTTATGTCCATATGTGGAGCTTTTCTCCCCGGGCCTCTGCTGAAAATGGAAATATATCCAGTCAGACTAGCCCGGTTAACAAATGTAAAATAAAATAAAATAAATAAATAAATATTACTTACAACTTTCACATATCTTGAACTATAAGTATCTGCAGCACATACATTTTGTATTATCAGTCTTATTCTCAGAACAACACAGTTGGAAAAGCTACATTATGTATTATAAATGCTACATGTGGCTGAATGTCATAATTTTTAAATGCGTTCTTTGATGATTAAACTCATCGATCAAAATGCATTTCAAAAATAATAAGCGGGAGTCTGGTACTTTTAGTAAGATTACTGAATACCAAAGTTATGGGACTTTTCCCCTTTCTCTCGTTTTCTGTGATCTTGGAGTTTGTATATTTAAAGTAGCAGGGGTTGTACTAAAGTCCCCCACATGATGTTTACCCCATGCAAAACACTCATTTTAATGTGCTTGATGATTTTTTTTTTTGTAGCTAAGTTTTTTTTCAGTTAGTTTGACTCTGTTTTTCATTGGTGTGTCATGCATGCATATATGGTAGTAGTTGTTTTTGTTTTGATTGTTGTTTTAATCAAGCTGTAAACTGTCTGTTTTTTGATGATTTTCAGGTCACTGAAGGTTACGTTAGTGCAAACGTGTGAGACACTAGGCTTTATGTATTGTTCTCATCCCGTCTCGGATGTGTGACCTTTGAGGTAATATATATAGTAGGGGTGTGTGGAGCTCCAAATGCCTGGAATACAGCACATGGAGGGGATGACTATAATATACACACACACACACACACACACACACACACACACACACACACATATATATATATATATATATATATATATATGTGTGTCTGTGTCTGTGTGTGTGTGTGTGTGTGTGTGTGTGTGTGTGTGTGTGTGTGTGTGTGTGTGTGTGTGTGTGTGTGTGTGTGTATTAGGTTTTCCTGCTTCTAAACATAATTATTACAGCCCTTTGATTTGCTATACAACTGGACTGAACAATAATAAATCACATTTATTTTGCCTCTCAGTATAATGTTTTAGCAACCAAATTTGTTTCATTTTTTTAAATTTTATTTTCTATTATTTATTTTGGACTAGTCGACTGGGGTAGAACGCTGATTGCAATGAATCTATTTCAGTCTCAGCCCAGGAGTACAAAGGCCAAAAATACAGATAAAATACATACATACATACATACATACATATACATGATAATGTAAACCAAAAAATATAAAGGACAGTGCATATGATGCTTTATACAGAAATGTTACAAATGTGCAGTAAAAACAATGATTAGCAATGGTAGGAATTAGTCTGTATGAAGTATTATGAATTACTATATCAATGGTGAACAGAGGGGAAGAAGGATTTTATATGACCAAAGAGAGAAAATACTGACTTTGTGATTTAAGGTGAGCCTTTAGTTGAGACTGGAATATAGAGTGTAAGGAGTAATCTTTAAAACAGGCTGGGAGAGATTCCAGTAGCTTAGGTCCAGGGACAGTGAAGCCATGGCTTGTACACTAATGACTGGTTTGCGGGATTCTTAGGATGAAACCAAAGTGGTTTAGACTTGTCAGTTTATAGGATATTGTCTCTCTCTCAATAATTTGATGCAAGAGGGGGGAATGTGATATTATTAATGAGATGATGCTGTGAGGCAAGTAGAAAGTCATCCATTTTGTTTAAAAGGAAGCCATTGTTCTTTGTCTACGGACTTGCAGTGGTATTCATTTCTGCAGGAGAGAGTTATGAACCTGTATATGGTGTTAAAGATGGCTTGAATGGTAGTTGCATTTTTCTTGAATGATATAGCAATGAAAGGGAGACCATATTCTTGCTTAGCTAGTAGGATACCTTTACCTATGGCATTTCTGGTGGCTCTGGAGACAAAGAGGGAGATTTTAATAGCCCAGAATAAGAGAGAGTTGATGTAGATGAAAGTCTAAGGAAGGGTCCAACCAAATTCCTAAATATTTAAATGTGGAAACATTTTCAGTTTTGGCATTAGTATGATAATGGATTACCAGGGTACTTCATGTTTTCCCTGCGGTCACATGGGTTTCCTCTGGGTGCTCTGGTTTCCTCCCACACTCCAAAGATGATGGATTGGACACACTAAATTGGCTGTAGGTGTGACTGCATGTGTGAGTGAGTGGTGCAGATGAACTACTGTGGCAGGGCTAGCCACGCGATGGTGTAAACCTTGGCTTGAGATGATCGTCACCATTGAAGTGACACCCTGACCCCATGTGCAAAATGGGAAAAGGGGTGGAGGATGGATGGACGGATGGATTACCAGGGTTTGGGAATTAGTAGATATTTTTCCTGGTTCCAAAAGAGCACTGTTTTTTAGTTGAGTTCAGTAACACTTGTTCACCATTGATCCATTGAAAGAGGGAGTGGAAAACTGCCTGTAACATGAGTTCAAGTGAGGGGGAGAATGGTTGGAGCAGAATGTAACCTTGTGATTGACATGAAGAAAGAGGAGCAGGTGCGGTAGGTCATTTGGGAGTTTGGTAACATAGACGGAGAAAAGGAGAGGTGATAATACTAATCTTTGAGGGACCCTATTATGTCGAGGGGCTGATGGTGAAGTAGCAAAGTTGAACTGAACAAAGAAATCGCAATTAGCCAAATAGTTTGTAAATCAGTCCAACTATCATAGCTAACACCGATTTCTAAGAGGTCTTCAAAGAGAATGGGGTGATGAATCAGACTGAAGGCTTGCCTGAGGTTGATGAAGATGGCACCTGTAAGCAGGTCTTTATCCATTCTGAAAAGGATGGCATCAGCTAGTGTCTAGACAGCAGTGGATGTGCTATGATCAAACCAGATGTCATGTTTCTTCTGAAAAAGGAGGTGGTACTGGCTGATGTACTGAGCAAGCTGAAAGTAGAGCAATTTTTCCAGAATTTTTTCTCGAGTTCGAAGAGTAGAAATTGCATGGAAATCTAAGGCATGAGACTAGATTTTTTTGGGTAGAGTTTTAACAATAGCAGTTTTGCAGATGTTAGGCATGCTATTTTTAACTCCTTTATTGAATTACACTTAAGACATACAAAAATATACATTTATATAAAAGAAAACAAACTATATTAATATGTTCCTATTTACAAATATTATACATCACGCTTTTTATAACTGTCATCAATCCAACATTACATAAATTACTCAGTTCCTGCCTTCCCTTAAACCTCATTCCTTCTCCAAAACATTATTCTGCATATATAGTTCTCACAATTTCCATTTTTTTCTATGTAATTTGCTTCTTCCTTTTCTAAAGATCCCATTTCCATTTCTTTTATCTCTGTTACAATATTCAGTACTTCAAATATGGTTGCCTTAGACTTTAATTTCCATTTTCTAGTAACTGCTTTTTTGGTAGTCACCATAATTAAACTTAACAAGGCCTTACTATGTTAATTCAGTTCAGATCAGGTATCTCAGCTCAACAAATCATTTCCTTAGTTACACCCATTTGCTCACCCATTCTTTTTGACAGAGTACTCAGTAGGGAATTTTTGAATTCTGCCAACTAATTACTCTCCCAAAACACGTTCCCTGTTACCTGTTTCTTCCCCATGGCACCGCCAACATTAGCAATCTACCTGAGGAAAAAAAAAATCATTGAAGTGTGTACCTATGCAAATACTTCCAAGCAAAAATCCTAAATCTTCTAGACTTTGTTGCTTACTTAGGGCCATAAATTTGTCCTCCCATTGTTTCCTTGTGAATTGCTTATCCAATCTATCTTCCCAATCTTTTCTAACCTCCTCAGATTAATTTCTATAGGTATTGTGCAACATTTTATATGCCCTACTAATTATCCATTGTTAACAGGAGCTTCTGTACTAGATTCAACTAAAAGCTCTACCAGAGCTGGTCCGTCTCATGGGATTCGCATATTCCTTTCTCTTTGCCTATTCTCTGATATCAGTCTCTGATAAGAAAGGCAGTCTCTAGCCTGCAGTCCAACTGTATTCTTGGCCTCTTCTCATTCTGTTACCGTTCCCCGTTTAGTTATTTTTTCCCAATACATTGGTTCATTTGCCACTTTTTTCCAGTAAATTCCACCCCCTCTTGCCTATTCTCTGTAGCCTTAATTGCAGTCATCCCTATCAGCAAAATCTCCTTTCTCCATTCTCGTGTTGGCTTACTTCTTAGAATACTTTTGGATTACTTCTTATAATACTTTTGGATTACTTCTTAGAATACTTTTGGATTACTTCTTAGAATACTTTCTGGTACCTTATGAATATACTGTTCTGTTTGGCTGTTGTTATTCTCTCTAATGGTCTGCATCCAAAATTCCAGTCTCTCCTTATTTCTTGAATCCCAACTCCCCACCCCCTTTTCATCAACATACTTTCCCACTTTAAATTATAGCACTCTGCTTGTGCAGTGTATATGAGCCTTAACTGTGTAGCTCTAAAACATCCCTTCACATCAGGTAATTCTAAATCACCTTGTTCTGTTGTGGGGATCGACTTATCCCACTTGACCCTTGCCCTCTTCCCCCTCTCAGATACATTTTTTTCAACTCTTTATTAATTATTTTCCACAACTTCTCTGGTTACTAAAAATATGCATGACCTACATATAAAACTAAAATTAATAAAAACATTTTCACTGCTTGTATCTTGCCATCCATATCCACAAACAACAGCTTCTATTTCTCAATTTTTATATTATATTTTGTTTAGTCTCTTCCCACATATCCTTAGCTGCCATAACAGAAACCTTTTCAATCCAAACTTCTGAATACTTCATTTTATCATGTGCCCATAAATATGGGTATTGCTGGACCAACATGTGTGGGTACATAGTTAATAGTTATAGCCTTTGTTTTATCTTCATTCATTTTATATTCTGAGAAGAGATGAAATCTCCAAAAAATGCAAGCCTCTGTTTTATCTTCATTAATTTTATATTCTGAGAAGAGATGAAATATCCCAAAAATGCAATTTGTTTCTGATTTTGTGTCTTTTTTTGTTGTGCTTTTTAGTAATGATCTCAAATGCAAGGCTATTTTGCTTGCATTTACAATCAAATGATCCCAGTATATATATATATATATATATATATATATATAGCTGACCACTACATACTCAGAACTTTGAAGCTGACTATGTGTAATGGTAGTTTTCATAATCTCCTCTCTCTCTCTCTCTCTATATATATATATATATATGTGTGTGTGTGTGTGTGTGTGTGTGTGTGTGTGTGTGCGTGTGTGTGTGTGTGTGTGTGTGTGTGTGTGTGTGTGTGTGTGTGTGTGTGTGTGTGTGTGTGTGTGTGTGTGTGTATATATATATATATATATATATCTATATATATCTATATCTATATATATATATATATATATATATACATACATATATATATATATGCTGTTGAGTCTCAAGCACTCAAGCACTGTCTTGAACCAGGGTCTTGAGCACTTTTAACTCTGGTGCTCTGGTGGGCTGCTGCTTGTGCTCAAAATTAAAATGACTTTGAAAAAGCAGCCATGGGGAGGCAGAGGGTCGGGGATGTTATTGTTAGGAAATGGGAAGGGGGTTTTAGATTTTAGGTTTGGAAATCAATCATTGATTCTAGGGTTAGGGAAATGGAGTGCAGGTTTGGGTAAGGGAGTGAAGACTTGGGAACTAGGTAAAAGTTTTAGGGTTGTGTTGTATCTCTCTTTAGGGTTCATAGGTTCATAGGTAGGTACTAGGCTATTGGTCCTAGGGCCTATATAAACCTAGCCAAAAAGGTACCCTAGCTTTTGCCACCCAAGAAAATTATTTTTCTGTGCCACTGTTGAGCAGAGCCACAGAAGTGATCCCCGGGGTGAATTTCCTATCTCCCATCCAATGATCAAGATTTTTCTTGAAGAGTGCTAATGGGGAGCTTTGTTTGATATAGATAGGTAGTTTGTTCCAGAGTATGGGAAGTCTCTGGGACAGGAATCTATCCCTCCAGCATGTTCTGTTTATTGTGCTGACAAGGTTTAGGTCCATAGAACATGTAGCTCAGAGGGATTGGGATTTCCTTAAGTGGAGCATGTCCAATAGCTCTAGGTTTGACATAGCTTTGTATGTTAGGCAGAGATCACCTTATGCGATGGAGTAAAGCTGGAGTTTTTTGAGGCGGTCTGTGTAGGGCATCTGTTTGAGGCCAGTATTCCTCATTGCGAGTTATTTCTGTGGCCTTTCCAGTTGTTGTAGATGTCTTGTGAGGTACATACCTCACAAGACAATAACATCCCCGACTGCAGTGGTGGTGCTGAGGTAGCATTGTCGCCTCACAGTAAGACGTTGTCCTGTTCGATTTTCAGATAAAGCGTCTTATGTGTGGAGACATGCGTGAATGGGCATACCTTTGTTGAAGGTTGTGCATCAGAGCTGGCAACTCGGCATATAAAAATCTACTGCCAATCATTAGCAGACCGGAGTTCCGCTGTGGCGACCCCTAACCAGGAAAAGCCGAAAGACACAACAACAGTGCTAAAAGGGGCACTGTATTTTATAATGGGTCTAATGAGTGATGAGTAGAGGGGAACAATTACCTCTTTTTTCCTGGATGAGAAACTTTTTGTGATGAGGTGTGCCACATAGAAGGATTTCCTGACTACTGTGGCGATGTGATTAGCAAAGGAGAGACTACTTTCCACCTTTGTCCCAAGGTCTCTTATCACACTTTCAGTGTTAAGTAGACTACTGCCTATGTGGTAGTTCACGGGTACAGAGTTTTTACCAAAAGGGATGACAATGCCCTTTTTGGCACTGAGCTGGAGGCCATGGTTTTGACACCAGGCATCTGTCTCAGTGAGACCCTTTTGTAGGATGTCCACATTGTTAGGAGCTTCGATTATGGCTCCTAGTTTGCAGTTATCTGCAAACTTTGTTAGCCAAAGACCTTCTGTGTTAGCCTGTACTTCAGAGAGAAGTAGATACCAAACAGGAGAGGACCCAGGATTGAACCCTGTGGTACTCCACTTGTCACTGGTCTGAAGTTGGATTTGGAGTCTGCTACTTTCACAGTGTGGGTTCTGTCCATGAGCCAGTTGGCAACCCATCTTGTGACATAGGGATTTATACCTAGTTTAGTGAGCTTATCTATAATTCCAGAGTGGGGGATGGTGTTGAAAGCCTTGGCGAGATCTAGATAGGTTGTGTGAACCACCCTACCCTCATCTACGGTTTTGCTGACCACTTCAAAGGAGTCTGTCAGGTTTAGGAGACATGATCTTCCTTTTACAAACCCAAACTGGATGAGGTTCAGACTTTGGAGATTACCAATGTCATTGTTTATAAGTTCCATGATGATATGATCTATAGCCTTGCAGACCAGGCTTGTCAGGCTAATGGGGTGGTAGTTCCGGGGGTCTGTGGTGACTCCCCCTTTTTGGAGTGGGATAAGCATTGCTGTGCACCATTCAGTGGGCAAAAAGCCTGAGGTGAGGCTATGATTAAACATAGTACTTAGGTGGGGTGCCAGTTTGGTCTGTAGTTCATGTAGAATGCAGCCTGGGATGTTATCAGGTCCCATGGATGCTGTTTTCTTGGCTTTGCAGAGTGTGTTTTTTACCTGTGCAGTCGTGATTAAGGAACTTTGTATTCTTCTGGTATAGAGATGGGCCCTTTCGGGGGTGAGGGAGGGTAAAGTTAGCAGTGAACCTATCTGCCAGGATATTGGCAATATCAGTTGGTTCTGTATATTTAGTGCCATTGTGCTGTAACTCAGAGCAGATCTGAGTGTTGCCACTGAGATTCTTGACATAGCTATAGAATGCTTTGTGGTTGTCTTTAGAATCAGTGGCAATTTTGTTTTCGTAACTACCTTTGGAGGATTTTATGAGGGATCTCAGCTTCTTACTGAGGCTGACCAGGGAGTTCTTCCAATCATGGGATTTTACTCTTTTTTGCAAGTTTCTTTCTTCTGTTGTAGAGTTTGTTTATGGCAGGGGACCACCAGATTGGCTTCCTTTTTTTGGAGTATAGCATCTTGGTTCATTTAGGGATTGTACGATCCATGCACTCATGTAAGTGCTTATAAAGTGCATTTGTGTAGGATTCAGTAGTTGTACCTCTATTGTTCATCTGTATGGGTGTCGTGAAGTTTGCCACTTCTGTCTTAAGAAGCGTGAAGTTGGCTTTGGAGAAATTTTTTACAGTGGTTTCCCTAATGGGGGGTGGGGACGGGATGTGAATGTCTAGGGTTACAGATTAGGTTCTAGTAAGGCTATATAGTTTTATAATGTTGGGCGATGGGAGGGCTAAGTAGAAACAGGAAATTGTGATACATATATATAGATAGGTGTGTGTGTGTGTGTGTGTGTGTGTGTGTGTGTGTGTGTGTGTGTGTGTGTGTGTGTGTGTGTGTGTGTGTATATATATATATATATATATATATATGTATGTATATATATATATATATATATATATATATATATATATATATATATATATATATATATAGACACACACAAACACACACACACACACACACACACACACACACACACACACACACACACACACACACACACACACACACACACACACACACACACACACACATGTATGGTGCTAAATACTGATCCAAAGAAATATCAAAGCACATTTTATCAACTTCTCCATAACAAAAGTTAAAAAATAAATAAATAAATAAATAAATAACTATAAAAAAATGAGAACACTAAACTGATGTGACTACTTTCCTTTTGTGATCAGTTAACGAAAAAAAAAAACAACAAAAAAAAAAATCTAGCAATTCAGCAACTCATTCAGACATAACTTGTCCGAATACAGGTAAAGTAAAGGGAGAGGCATTTTGTTAAGCTAATATGTAGGGTTGGGGCTAGGGGCAGTGTCAGGGTTAGAGCTAGGGTTAAAATGCATTAGTAATATGATGCAGGGGTCACCCCAGTCCTACTCAGAGCTACGGTTAACATGTATGAGTAATATAATGTAGGGGTCACCCCAGTCCTACTCAGAGCTACGGTTAAGATGCATGAGTAATATAATGTAGGGGTCACCCCGGTCCTACTCAGAGGTACGGTTAACATGCATGAGTAATATAATGTAGGGGTCACCCTGGTCTTACTCAGAGCTACAGTTAACATCCATGAGTAATATAATGTAGGGGTCACCCTGGTCCTACTCAGAGATAGGTTTCATGCATGAGTAATATAATGTAGTGGTCACCCTGGTCCTACTCAGAGCTACGGTTAACGTGCATGAGTAATATAAGGTAGGGGTCACCCCTATTCTTCTCAGAGCTACGGTTAACATGCATGAGTAATATAATGTAGGGGTCACCCCGGTCCTACTCAGAGATAGGTTTCATGCATGAATAATATAATGTAGGGGTCACCCCGGTCCTACTCAGAGATAGGTTTCATGCATGAGTAATATAATGTAGGGGTCACCCCGGTCCTACTCAGAGATAGGTTTCATGCATGAGTAATATGATATAGGGGGTCACTCTGGATCTGTTCATTACCTTACAAATATCCTTTCTCTAGCATTACCACTACACAAGACACTCAAACAGACACAGATTTCGCATATACTATCACACACTCAAAATGCTAATCACCTTACCTTTACCTTACACTAACCGGAACACAGAAACACTCACACAAATACACTAAAACCTTCACACATACACAGTGCTAAATCTTGCCTCTTCTCTAGACCTTATTCTAACCCTAACCCATGAACACTTGCACACACACTTCCACCCCAGTGCCAAAGCTCTTGGTATATATTAAGGTTACAGCACTTCAGCTCTCACTTACTGTAATACTAAGCACATTCCATACCCCAGGAAACAGACGGCACTCCTAAATTTAAGATTTTTATTATCATCAAGTAGCGATTTTAATAAACACTGGCAGCAAAATAGGGCTTGATTACTTTTTTCTCTGTCCGCATTTTTTTCTTACAATGATTCCTTTCTTCTTCTTCTGACTATGAGGTCATTGTCCTATAGGCCACTGGAAGTTGACTTTTTCTATATATAGTTCCTTTTTGTCTGTTCTAATAGACATTTTATATTTTGCTATGTTTTTTTCTACCCCAGTTAGTGCAAACATCTAATATAATATTAGCATTTTGCTTCTGTGTCTTTAGCAGAGTATCCTAAATGAAATATTAAGGAATTCAATATTGTATTTGTATCTGTTCTTCTACAACTGAACTATGTAAACAAGGAGTTGCTATTATAATTCATAATAATATAATAGATCTTAAAAAAAGCTTTCATGGTTCTACTGACCAATGCTATACTTATTTTTACAATTATTTCTTATTTTTGTTAATGTATATTTTAAAAAGTTTAAATGCATAGTTAACTTTATTGTTGTCTGTTTACTTTTTTATTATCTTTTTTTTTTTTATCTGTTCTTCTACAACTTTACGATGTAAACAAGAAGTTGCTGTTTTAATTCATAATAAACTACCTGCCCTGCTCTTGCCTCTCTTGTTACTCTCTACCCCCCTCCGACCTCTCCGGAGTGCTGATCAGCATCTTCTCTCAGTTTATAAACCCAAAAGGAATATTGGCAAACTACTTTGCAAACACTCTGCCTCACTAAATTGGAACAAACTCCCTCTCCATATTAGATCCAACCTTTCCTTTCCCTGTTTTATAAAGGAACATAAATGCCACCTACTAAACTTGGAATTCTGCCGTTGCCTTGACCACACGTAGTCTTAGTCTCTCCCATTGTATAACCTGTTGCATTTCCTAACTTTCTTTCTTTGTTAGTAACTTCTGCTTAAACTAAACCTCCTAAACCCTAAACTCTACTACTATAGCCCTACTACAGCCCCTCCCATTCTCCACACTATCTCCCCCCCAACACTTCCTCTCTCTCTCTGTCTCTTTTGGCTTTTCCCGGTTAGGGATCGCAGCGGATCACCTTGTTTGCTCATGATTGGGAGTGGAGATTTTACGGTGTCGAGTTGCCAGCCCGGCACCCAACCTTCCACAGAAGGCACACACATGCACACACTCACACCTAGAGCCAATTTTAGCATGTCCAATCCACTTGCAGCATGTCTTTGGGGATGTGGGAGGAAACAGGAGCACCTGGAGGAAACCCACACGACCACAGGGAGGACATGCAGACTCTGCACAGAAGACACCCTAGCCAAAGATCGAACCGGAGAAACCAGAGAGCCTCTTGCTGTGAGGCGGCAACACTAACCACTGCACCACTGCGACCACTTCCTATCAATGTCTATACATTGTACTTCTTTTGAACAATGATTATCCTTTTGTTTTTGCTCTCATATGTAATAAATTTTAGACCATTGCTATCAGTGCAACCCTTAATGTTCAGAATGTTTTTTCTTTTGTTTTTCTCTTTATAATTAATTTCATATTTGCATCATTATTTTTAAAAGTTTTTTGTCCTGCATGCTTATATTTGCTTATGTTTGCTGGGGCTCTTTCCCCTTGGGTCTCCACTGCAAATGGGTTGCTTACTATCAATGCAATGCTAATAGTTAATAACCTTTTCTTTTTTACAATTATTTTGTATTGTGATTGTTATTTAATATTTGTATATTGTCACTTTATCTTTACTTATGTTTGCTGGGGCTTTTCCCCTTGAGTCTCCACTGAAAATGGGTTTGTTTGAAAACTCATTTGGACTAACCCAGTTAACAGATGTGAAATAAATAAATAAATAAATAAATAAATAAATACATAAATAAATAAATACTATGGCACAGTGATTTAATATGGACTGCAGATTTTAATTCTGTAACGCATCTATTAGATGATTTTTTTAATATAGTTTCTACGTTTAAACCTTTAGCTAGATCTATTAAATGGTAATCAATTATTTTACATTTATACGGGATAGGCTCACCTAATGCAGGAATTTAATCTCTTACACTCACTTCTTTTTAGCTCTTGATTAGAATACATAAAATTCTTATTTCTAAAACTCTGTGTGATGTATGTTTCAGGCCCCCATTAATTGTTTTAAATACATTAGATCATGCCTACAGAACACTGACTTTATCCATTCTTCATTAAAACACTGTCCCTGGGATTCATGAAGCTCGGCGTAAGGCTTGCGCCGGCCGTGCGGTATATATATGGAGTAGTCGCGCCATATGCATATTAATGAAGGCGCGCAGCCGCCACAGCCACTTGCATAGGAAACATGCGTGAGTGCAAGGGGCGTATCGAAGTTGCGCAGGGAGGCGTGTCAATGTCGGCTGTCGAGGAGCAACCTAAACTGCTGATTATTATATCCCGCCAGCAATAGTAATTGTACCTATCAGTGTCCGTGGATACTGAAACGTATGCAAAGCATAGTCCCTGTGAACAGAAAATGAAGAATCAAACACAAATGCACGGTAGGGAATAACGGGTCCCAACCCTTGAACAAATTACATGAAAACCGTGTGCCTGTAGTCCAACGTAGTGTTGATAGCTATACCATGTGGAAGTGAAACATATCATATGTTAGCGCGCCGCCAGTAGGTAGGTCCAGTCCAACGGAGAGGGTCACCAGCCGACCCATAATGTGAGGGAGGGAGCATAGCTGCGCAGATGTGTCCATAACAAAATACACAAGGAGAAATGTAGATATATGTAGTGACCGAATGTCTGAATCATATCCCACAAGTCATGTAATAGTCACATACAAAAGGTATGTCCGTATTTCACATACCAAATGTGATAGGAAATAGCATACGCATGTAAACAAAACAGAAGGAGGATATAAAGAGCCATAACAATACGGACACGTAGGCCGAAAGTAACAGTATGATCTGTACCATCAACCAGGATTACCACCTGTCCCACTTTGCGAGCAACAGTCCCTCTGTGGGCAGATGTGTCCTGACACAAACATGTAAAACTGGCAAATGTCCAGAGAATATAGGACATAATTCATCCGTAGACGTCATGCAATAGTTGCATTAAACATATTTCACTGAATGTATATTACAAAAATGTCATAACAAACAGAATAAGATACCGAAATGCTACAAGAATAAGCTTAGATATAGGCAGGAATTGTAAGTTCTACCTGCCGAACTGACCGTGGGTATGTGTCGGCCTGTAAAATATGCTGTGTTCACCGCAAATGTCACAGTAAGGTTGCCACCTTTTCAAATGGCCAAAGTGGGACATGTTTGGCACAGACATCAGATTTTACAGGCCGACACATACCCATGGCCAGTACAAAGGACAGAACGTAACTGTTTTGCCTACAGAAAAGCATATTGTTGTAGCAGTTTAGTTGCTTATTCTGTTTCTCATAACATTTAGGTATTTCAGATACAGAATAACTGTTTAATGCAACTATCACATAAAATATAAGAAATAATTTTGTCCTAAAGTCTCAGGACATTTGCCATGTTTACAATTACATGTCAGGACACAACTGCCCAAAGAGGGACTGTCCCTTGCAAAGTGGGACAGGTGGTAACCCTATGTCACACTGTGGCCAGTTGAAAAGGTGGAAACACAACCGTCGACTGTGGGGAGGCATTGTCCACAACAGTCGGACATGTGTAAGGAATAGCTTGGACATAGGAAAAGGTGCCATCCTACCAATGAGTACAACAGGCTGGCAAAATCCGGAAGGCAGCTGTATAATCCGAACGTGTATGTGACACAGTCGAACGGGTAGTACCCGGATACACCAACCAAGTAATGAAAGTGAAGTATGGGCGTGCACCGATGTGCGTGAGGTATAGCATGTGGAAAGCAAACATGGGAAGGTAGTCCACACAACCATAAAGGTACCCGACACATGTAGGGTAGTCAATGTGTAACTCTGGCCGTGTCATGGGCCAACAACCAAAGTAGTGCTCTATGGGGTGTGAGAAATTTGCGCAAGGGGTGGGTGTTTAATGGTGTTTAATGGTAAATTCCTCAAAGGCGATACTATGTCATATGCAGAAAAGGTGAACCAGAGGTGTACAAGGGGGTAGCAGGTGAAGTGGAAAGAAACACAACCACATGTAGAAACAGCTGCAAGACAAGCAGACAGGCCATAGTGTAGTACACAATCCCACAAACATATGAATATGGAAATATGCGAGACAAATGTATAGATACGTTGCCGTCACATACCCACAGATGGGTCCTGATGGAACTGGCCATAACAAACGCAACATACCTGGATGCATAATGGCCTAGCCAGCATACCCTCCACAACACACAACCTGCCACCATACCAGAACGTCCACCAAATCCAGCCGTATTTGGTCCACTGGTTTGTTGCAGAAATAGCCACACACAGTGACCCCTATGCATATGTAGTAGGTATCGTCACCCTAGGCAGTGTCAGGATTGCAAACCATGTATCCCCTGCATGTAAAACCCCCTGCACGTTTTCGTGAAGCCACAAAAATCTTCGTTATCTAACTTGTTTTGGTCTAGTCCAATTTTTGGGATATCCCTCATGGGATGACCAACTTGTGTAAATAGTAGAATGGGTATGACGACAAGATGTCCAATCCAGTAGATATCTGGACACAAGTCAGAACGTGCAGTAGAGGTCCATGACACTGTCCAGCCCTAAGTGGGCATGCATAACCTACCACCCAGGATAAAATACCTTCCCGTGATGCACGTGTTCCAGACACGAATAGGAGGGAGAATATAATGCACACATTTGCAAAGTGGAAAAGGGCAGGAGGGTGAGGAAGACACTGATGTAAACAGGTCAACCCTGATCAAGTGTGAGGGACACTGACTGTGTGCAGTCGTGACCAACCATACCTGTCAACCTGTGTGAGCAAGTTATCTGGACAGAGCCGTGAATATAAGTGAGACAATGGTCCAAAAACAGGGACAATCTGTAAAGATAGCTCTTGGAAACATTTGATAGACTAACAGTTTGCACATTGGCATTAATGTCTGGAGTATGAAGTCTAAAACCCAACTGTCTGTCAGCACGTTCCAACTGCAGTCTGTAATGCTGAGCTACTGCCAAAGGTCCAAAAACAGGGACAATCTGTAAAGATAGCTCTTGGAAACATTTGATAGAATAACAGTTTGCACATTGGCATTAATGTCTGGAGTATGAAGTCTGAAACCCAACTGTCTGTCAGCACGTTCCGACTGCAGTCTGTAATGCTGAGCTACTGCCAAAGGTCCAAAAACAGGGACAATCTGTAAAGATAGCTCTTGGAAACATTTGATAGAATAACAGTTTGCACATTGGCATTAATGTCTGAAGTATGAAGTCTGAAACCCAACTGTCTGTAAGCACGTTCCGACTGCAGTCTGTAATGCTGAGCTACTGCTGTGCCAGAACACAACAGCATATTACAGAGGTCCGTGCCATAGCACTCAACTGTCCGGATATTCGCAGAATGACTAGGGTCACCACCTGTCCCACTTTGTGAGTAACAGTTCCTCTGTAGGAAGTTGTGTCCTGTGAAAAAAAGCAAGACATAGCAAATGTCCTGAGAGTTTTGGACAAAGTTATTTCCTAAGTTTCTTTAATAGTCGCATAAAACAGTTATCTTATATATGAAACTTCTATATGTTATGTGAAGTAGCATAAGCAATTCAAATGTTACTAGAATAAGCTATTGTATATACAAAAAAGGTTAAAGTTCTGTACTATGCAAGGCTGTAGGTATGTTTTGTCCTGGAAAATCTGACATCTCTACAGATGTCCCACTTTGGGCATTTGAAAAGGTGGCAACCCTAAGAATGACCACAGGTTCGCCCCATAGTGTTGGTGTGTGCCTCTGGCAATCTGCACCAGTGTGGTAAATAGCTGAAGACTGACGTCACTAAATAATGAGAAATATCCTGAGTTTAAGACTCCACAACCTGCAGAAAAGTCATGCTAATGCAAGACTTAGTATTCTATCAATGTTCTAAGCTTGTAAGAGCAATCGTTAAAATGTGTCCCTAATTGTCCCCCCATCGTGTAGGTTTTACGCAGGTTTGGTGCTCTAAGAGGTTGAGAGGTATGGTCCGTACATATTTACAGTAACAACCCTTCACACTTGTGTAATGTACAACTGCATACCTGTAGTCACTTCATGTCCAAAATAATAATCCCCGTATGACTGTATACAGGTAATAGTCAAATGTGAATGGGAACACCCCTCACCGTGGAGTATGGACTGTAACAACCCCACCCATAATATGTAATGCCAACAGAATAAGCTGCTGACAGGTGCCCAAACACCTGTGTCTATAAACACAGGTAAATCTTCAAAATAGGGAGATAATCCCTGACCATATGCTTCGTCTGACATTTGAACTCAGCCAGGGAAGTTCCATTCACCAGGTGGACAAGCCTAAACCCAGATCACTGCATGAACACCCTGACAATCAAAGACCTGTATGTGGCTGGACTATATGCCTTGGTGTTCTGCATATGCTCGGAGTGATTAACAATGCAGCCGGAGTCCACAGCAGTAGGCAATAGGGAATGTGTAATATGTAGTACCGCCTTTTTCCCAGCAGGAGAATGAATGCCTGTGTCGTAGGTGAAGTGGTGAGGCATATGTTGATGTAACTGAGTACTATGGGTATGCATATCAATGAGGGAGAACACCAATAGAATAGCGGTTCCGGCATCCGGCCAACGTGAATGCAGTCCCGGTTGACCTACGACCACTGCACATATTACGTGAAAGTGTAATGAATGTGTTCGTGCTGTACACACATTGAAATATGTAAAGGTGAACGTGTGTTTCACAGCAGTCCGTAAACTGGAATACAGATATGTAACTGTTACGGTCAGAATTATGAAAGTTCACGTAAGCACAATTATCTATGAAACATATGTAACCCACAATAAGGATATGCAAGTGCGCCTGCGCGTGTGTAATCCGCTCACAGAATAGAAAATGAATGGTGTTTTCCCCACGTTCTATGTACATGGCTCATACCTTTTAACCCCGTAAAGTACGAAACAGGACAAAGCCATGACAACAACTGGTACAAATAGGGACAATCCCCAGATATTGTCCTAACAAACATAGAAACTGGATAGAATAACAGGTGTGTCACTAGCAGGGATTTTCTGAAGGGTATGAAGTCATAACCTGAAATGTTTGTCATTATTTACCAACGTCAGTCTTTAATGATATGCCACTAACTTGCCAGATAGACACAAGGTTATGAAAAATGGACCAAAGATAAGAGGCAAACAGCTGTACATGCAGCGGAAATCTGTACAGTTGAAAGGTATGATATGGAGATATATATACACATATATCCACAGACATAAACCAAAGCAAATTATGAGATGAGGAATGTACAGACATATGTAGATATATACATATATATATATATATATATATATATATCTATACACACACGATACATGAATAGATATATACACAACAAACATATGTCCCTGTACATATAACACATGTACATAAATAGGTCACGGTATAGCTATTATGGATAGACAGACAGACATGCATGAAACGAGAATACACCAATGCTTTCCAAACCATTGCCTGGAAAGTACCAGTGTGACAGGGCCTGCAAGTTCTACATGTTAAACATGAATATAGGTGTCCTTTGCAGGACCCCAAAAATTGATCCTGTACGAAGTGCAAACCGTCATTGATGCTAAAGAAGTCACAAGTGCAACTACAATATAGGTGTACATGCAACAGTAGCAGGTGCAAGGGTAATAACACATGGGTCGATAGAATGTATGACGTACGACCTGATATCCATAGAGTGGGGAGTGCTCGGAAGTGACCTCACACTTTATTATCGCTCACATTAAACATGTCTAATGGGTACTGTGGAGGGGTGTCAGGTATGGGAATCATGGGTATGCAGAAATGGACCAAGGTGTTTGTTGGCACAGATCTATTAGGTACGCCCCATGGGAGTGATCAATATACCTATGTGGGTATAGCACATCCATATATTCTCCAAAAAAGTGCAACCAATCTACTGGATATTGTGTAAACCATTGGGGGAAGACTTAGGGACCTATATCAGTGCCATGTAGGCGATTATCATGGATGGATATGCGTACGACCAAGATGGTAACCATACCTGCCAGAATGTCCGAATATGACAGCTGGAGTAAGGCATAGTACACGAAAGACAAATAGGGACTATATTAGATATACCTCAGACAAAGTCAGAACGTTGATAGAATAATTGCGTAGTCAGGAATACGAAGGTTATGAGAGTTAGTAATCATGACATAGAAATGTCAGTCATGATTACCTAACTGCACAGTCCATCATGCCTTGCCAGCAATTTACCAGAAAGGCACATTATCATGACAAATGTAACAGAATCATAGGTCAAACCTCGGGACGTATACCCATAATGTGTACAGGTGAGAGGTATGAAGGTAACCCGTCCTAATTAAATGTACAGAACTAGTGATACTAGGTGGACAGGTGAGAAGAAAGACGTCAGGACAAATGACAAAACATGTACAAGTCAAAAGCTTGTATTTCCACAAATGTGAATGACAACATATGCCCTGTGAAAGTCAATGTGGAAGGTTAATAGACTCAAAAGACATGTGTCCCTCAGGGTGTCATGCAGTGTCACCGATACAGTGTCCAGTCCCCCATACACGTACGTGAGCTCTGCCACTGACAGAAAGCGCAAATACCGGTGTACACATAAGGTACATGATAGAATAATTAGTGTGGATAAGCACCTGTTGGCCTGTGTGAGGAATATAACCCTCTGGATGGGTGTGTCCTGCAATAGGAATGTAATGGCAACTGGCCTGTGATGGCGCCATGTATTGTGTATATTGGTGTAAGAAAATTGATTTCCAGTATCAGAAACATACCTCGCAACTGTACGAATGTGCCAATGTATGGCTCATATGTGTGGTGTGTTCCTCTTACAATCTGTACCTGTCTGCCTAATACCTGAGAACTGACGTCATTAAATACTGATAAACTTATGAGTTCAAGACCCCAAATCCCTCAGAAAGGTCATACTAATGCAAAACCGATAATACTGTCAACTATCTATGTTTGTAAGAGCAATATGTATAATCTTCCCCTATTTGTCCCCCCATCATGTTAGGCTTTGTACAGATGTTTTTCTCTAGGAGGTTGATAGGTATGATCAGAAACAGATACATGTCTGAGGAAACAGCATTATCGACCGCAGGATAACTCAGAAGGTATGAAAAGTGCTGCAGTAGGAAGTTCATCTGCAGGTATGTGCTGACATGTCAAATGACACAGCAGTCTACATGAAGTACCTATAGGGCGTCACCTTTACCAATGATGACAGTGGGACATACCCACAGCCATGCATACACCACAAATAGACATAGCACACAGCAAAGCCTAGGCCATGATACATGAAGCCTCCAGCGTGTATGGATTGAGTGAGAGTACAGCAAGGAAAGATGACTGCCAGGCTATTCAGCAAACACCCGTAGGGGCGTGCAAGACCGCCCGTAACACGAACATTGCCTAGGCCATGATACATGAAGCCTCCGGCGTGTATGGATTGAGTGAGAGTACAGCAAGGAAAGATGACTGCCAGGCTATTCAGCAAACACCTGCAGGGGTGTGCAAGACCGCCCGTAACACGAACATTGCCTAGGCCATGATACGAAGCCTCCGGCGTATGGATTGAGTGAGAGTACAGCAAGGAAAGATGACTGCCAGGCTATTCAGCAAACACCGCAGGGGGCGTGCAAGACCGCCCACACCATGAACATTGCTGGGCGTAGGCCATGATCGCCTCCGTATGGATTGGATGAGGATTGAGAGGAAAGATTACAGCAAGGAAAGATGACTGCCAGGCTATTCAGCAAACACGAACATTGCCTAGGCCATGATACATGAAGCCTTCGGCGTGTATGGATTGAGTGAGAGTACAGCAAGGAAAGATGACTGCCAGGCTATTCAACAAACACCCGTAGGGGCGTGCAAGACCGCCCGTAACACAAACATTGCACAGACAATGTTGGGATTTGCAACATACCCCATTTGTATGTGTAAGCTATGCAAATGATGTAATTACGCGATACATGAAACAATAAGTTGTCCGTGCAAGAGCAGAGTTATGTGCAGAAATGTACCCGGATGTTATGCGACTAACATTTTGCACATTGCTAAATGGAGCAATGACAGCTGCAAATACAGTACGAATACAGTCGAAAAAGCATGCCAATGTCCAAGTCCAAGGCCAGTGGTGGCTTTGTCCATTGGATATCAGTAAACCAGTAGTTGTCCTCCCCCGATCCCTGGTGTGGAAGCATAGCGCAGCGCCACGAGAACGCGCTGCACTTCAAAACAAGAGATATGTATAATATACATACTAAATGTAGCTTAATTAGATGTTAGTATGCCATGCAGATAAATGGCAAGATGGAGACAACATGGCTACTGCGTACTGGTTCTTATGTGTGGAAGCGCTCTGTGAGAGATGTAACGAAGCATATGTAGGCAATGTGAGGCAAGTGAGGCTGAGGATAGTGAATCACAACATGTCATGTGATATGGGCCAAGCCTCTCCAGTGTAGTGTAGGTTAAAAGGACTATTAGAGTAGAAGATAGGTGACAACATGAGTGTGTATGTATAAAACACTGTAACCTCACCGGAGCAGTGTCACATGTGTGCTGTCAGTAGTCAGTGGAAGAGGCATGTCATGAGCTATCCTAGGGAATGTCAGGTGACTGATGGTGTACACCATGGATACCACCGATGTGACCTGCAAACCTGCCCACAGTGTGTTTGCACCCGTGCGCGCCAGTAAGCCCGAGTAAGCATGTGTGCACTCGTGTTAGCCCATGTGCGCGTGTGGAGTGTGGAAGAACGAGTAAGCTAGTGTACGAATGGTGAAGCCCATGTAATGTCATGTATGCGTTTGTAAGCATGTATACATGTGCACTACATACATCACACACGTACTGCACACAGACACACATGCTGCCAATACTACACACATCAGTGAAATGGCACATGGATGGAGAATACATCATCAGAAGTAACAGTGCTGTAAACTATGCTACAGTGATGGTCATAGCTGCAATGCATCATGCCCGCTGATATACACCTGGAAGTAACACACTGTGTGTTAACAGCATGCTAACATCAATACAGTGGAATAAAGCCACCGTGTGCAGCAGCACCAGGTTAGTCAGATCCTGCATCAATGTTACACATCACAGGGGGTAGCACAGGTGACATCATATGCACAGGGTGTGGTGTTAACATTTCCAGAGTTGTCATTGAGCCATCCAATGTACATGTTGGTGTGTGTGTGTGAAGGAAAACGGTTATTGCATGGCCCAATGGTGGTGCAATAGGTGTGTGCAGGTGATAGCCATAGCTGTTTGTGGTAAGTGTGTGTGTCTGCATATACACAGGTACAGCATGTGTCAGCCATATACAGGAGATTGTGGGACAGTCACAGACCATACCTGCCAGGCTGTAGAGATCCCCATTACTGGCCATGGACACCCCTCCATGCATCCAACACAACCCAGTCCTGCACCTGTCAATGTCTACACATAAAGTCCTGGGATCTGTATCACAACCTGTGGATAAACGTGAGTCTATAATGTTAACCTGAGGTGCATAGAATTGTCTGTTACTACAGACGGATATGAGCCATGCTCACACTTCAATGTAATAACCACTGCTGACTGTTGCCGAGATCTGCATACGACCATTCAAAGGTGCTGTACTAACATTGTTTCCAATGCCCGTGTAATAGCCAGCAACACAATAACCGGTCACTACACATGTATAACCCACAATCACTACAGCACACAGCATGTGCACTATCACAGAGCCATAGCAGATGTACATAAATCCAAGGTGCTCACGTACAGATAATGCAGCACATTCAAGAGTGATAATCCCAATATATATATATATATATATATCTATCTATATATATATATATATATATATATATATATATATATATATATATATATATATATATATATATATATATATATACACATACATACATACATATATATAGCTATATACATACATATATATATATATATATATATATATATATATATATATATGTATGTGTGTGTGTGTAGATAGATACATACACACACACACACACACACACACACACACACACACACACACACACACATGTGACAGGGTTGGGAGCAGAACACAAATGTAAGCATTGTACCACACGACAGCATTATGCAGTTACAGAATGCGCTACCGTGATCAGTGGATCACATGATTCACACAGGCACATGTCTAGCCTGCAGACAGCAGCATCAAAGGCAAAGACGCCGCACGGATGTTATGGAGAGTGAATACTGTAAAACCAATGTACTGTTGTCATGCAGCTGGAAACACACACACACACACACACACACACACTTGGCAGGGCTGGGAGTCGAACATACACCTAACTACCCTAACACACTACAGCATGATGCATTTACAGAACACGCTACCGAGATTACTAAGCACAGCAGTCCCAGAGGCAGACATCTAGGTGCGTGTCATCATCCGCAAAGGCAAAGATGTCGGTAGGAAACTGCTGTGGTGTGAGGCATCTAAAAGCAAGACTGAGTCCCCAGGCAGATGGGAGCATGCGCGCAAACACACAGATGCACACACACACACACACACACACACACACACACACACACACACACACACACACACACACACACACACATGGCAGGGCTGGGAGTCGAACATGCACCTAACTACCCTAACAAACTACAGCATAACACATTTACAGAACACGCTACCATGATTACTAAGCACAGCAGTCCCAGAGGCAGACATCTAGGTGTGTGTCATCATCTGCAAAGGCAAAGACATCGGTAGGAAACTGCTGTGGTGTGAGGCGTCTAAAAGCAAGACTGAGTCCCCAGGTGGATGGGAGCATGGGTGCTAACACACACACACACACACACACACACACACACACACACACACACACACACACACACACACACACTTGGCAGGGCTGAGAGTCGAACATACACCTAACTACCCTAACACACTACAGCATGACGCATTTACAGAACGCGCTACTGAGATTACTAAGCACAGCAGTCCCAGAGGCAGACATCTAGGTGCGTGTCATCATCCACAAAGGCAAAGACATCGGTAGGGAACTGCTGTGGTGTGAGGCATCTAAAAGCAAGACTGAGTCCCCAGGCAGATGGGAGCATGTGCGCAAACACACACACACACACACACACACACACACACACACACACACACACACACTCACTTGGCAGGGCTGGGAGTCGAACACACACCTAACTACCCTAACACACTACAGCATAACACATTTACAGAACACGCTACCATGATTACTAAGCACAGCAGTCCCAGAGGCAGACATCTAGGTGCATGTCATCATCTGCAAAGGCAAAGACATTGGTAGGAAACTGCTGTGGTGTGAGGCATCTAAAAGCAAGACTGAGTCCCCAGGCAGATGGGAGCATGCTTGCAAACACACACACACACACACACACACACACACACACACACACACACACACACACACACACTTGGCAGGGCTGGGAGTCAAACATGCACCTAACTACCCTAACACACTACAGCATGATGCATTTACAGAATGTGCTACCGAGATTACTAAGCACAGCAGTCCCAGAGGCAGACATCTAGGTGTGTGTCATCATCCGCAAAGGCAAAGACATCGGTAGGATACTGCTGTAGTGTGAGGCGTTGAAAATCAAGACTGAGTCCCCAGGCGGACGGGAGCATGGGCGCAAACACACACACACACACACACACACTTGGCAGGGCTGGGAGTTGAACATACACCTAACTACCCTAACACACCACAGCATGACGCACTTACAGAACACGCTACCGAGATTACTAAGCACAGCAGTCCCAGAGGCAGACATCCAGGTGCATGTCATCATCAGCAAAGGCAAAGACATCGGTAGGGAACTGCTGTGGTGTGAGGCATCTAAAAGCAAGACTGAGTCCCCAGGCGGACAGGTGCATGCGCGCAAACACACATACACACACACACACTTGGCAGGACTGGGAGTCGAACATACACCTATCTACCCTAACACACTACAGCATGACGCATTTACAGAATGCGCTACCGTGATTACTAAGCACAGCAGTCCCAGAGGCAGACATCTAGGTGCGTGTCATCATCCGCAAAGGCAAAGATGTCGGTAGGAAACTGCTGTGGTGTGAGGCATCTAAAAGCAAGCCTGAGTCCCCAGGCGGATGGGAGCATGCACGCAAACACACACACACACACACACACACACACACACACACACACACACACACACACACACTTGGCAGGGCTGGGAGTCAAACATACACCTAACTACCCTAACACACTACAGCATGACGCATTTACAGAATGCGCTACCAAGATTACTAAACACAGCCGTCCCAGAGGCATACTTCTAGGTGTGTGTCATCATCTGCACTGACAAGTATGCCGACAGGGATTGTATAGAGAGTGAACAGTCTGAAAGCATATGGACATATAACTGTCCCACGGTACACGTAGACAAACACACGGCAGTGGTGTGATCGTGGCAACATAAGATTTACGATGCACCACGACAACATGACATTGTCACGGAATGCCCCACAGACAGTACACCCTTCAAGATAGTCGACCAGTGTGTACTCAGTAGGCATCCATTGTGACATTGAAAATGGACATCTGTTGCCTGGATGACCACCATGGCTATACAGGATGTCAACGGCCATGCACAGAGGGACATCACCGACACAAGGTGTCACTGGGCATGGCCACATGCTTAGTAATACACGCCCATTCGGACTGTACTGTGTGTCAATCTACACAATGGCATACTGGGCATGCTCACATACTTAGCAGCTGCAAAGGGCCGTCTTGTATGCGGACAGAGTCTCAACCCACAAGGGCTCAGTTGGGACTGTCATGTGTGTCCATCTACACAACAGCGTACTGGGCATGCTCACACACTTAGCAGTTGCAAAGGGCCATCTTGCATGCGGACAGAGTCTCAACTCACAAGGGCTCAGTTGGGACTGTCATGTGTGTCCATCTACACAAAAGTGTACTGGGCATGCTCACACACTTAGCAGTTGCAAAGCGCCGTCTTGCATGCGGATGGAGTCTCAACTCGCAAGGGCTCAGTTGGGACTGTCATGTGTGTCCATCTACACAACAGCGTACTGGGCATGCTCACACACTTAGCAGTTGCAAAGGGCCATCTTGCATGCGGACAGAGTCTCAACTCACAAGGGCTCAGTTGGGAGTGTCATGTGTGTCCATCTACACAAAAGCGTACTGGGCATGCTCACACACTTAGCAGTTGCAAAGCGCCGTCTTGCATGCGGATGGAGTCTCAACTCGCAAGGGCTCAGTTGGGACTGTCATGTGTGTCCATCTACACAACAGCATACTGGGCATGCTCACACACTTAGCAGTTGCAAAGGGCCGTCTTGCATGCAGATGGAGTCTAGACACTAAAGAGCACAGTAAGGTATAACTGTCCCAACGCACAGAGCAGTCACACACATGCAGTGACCAGTACACACTCAGCTGCCATCACAGCTGTCACAGGTGCAGATCCCAGATGCACACACCGCAGTCTACACTGCAGCCCTCGAGACATCACCATGTCATTGCTGCAGCAGTACACAGCCATACACTACCACAACACTGTGTGACACATGACCAGTGGACTGTACAGAGGTCTACAGCAACTGTGCAGGGTACACATGTACTGACAGGGTTCTAACAGGTGTTATGCATTGCAAGTATACCACTATACATGACCAGGTCAGCTCAAGACATACCAGGGGCCCCGGGTCTTACACAGCTGTGACAGATGAGTGTTGCTGTACACCAACGAACACACATGTTTGGACATGTCAAACATGTGATTGTAGTGGATGTGTGCATGGACCACACACACAACACATATGTACATAGCTAAGCCTTTGCTGTCCCCTGTGCAGAACAGTGGCCTAAGCAATCATATGCACACAAATGGAAGGTGGGTCCATGTCTGTTGAATGCTCACAGTACAGGAGGTAGCAATGTTGACCGCGGACACATTCCCCTGTAGTAGTCGCCCATGACTCCTGTGATATCATACCACAGTCCATGTGTCATGTATGTCAACACACATGTCCACCAATAGCAATGCATACAAACATGGCTACAGGGGACACATGTAGGACCAACACACATGTACAATCTGTACTGTGCATGCAGCAACCATGCATATGCAGTGGCCGATGCCCATAACACAGCTGTGCCTAACTACAACATGCAGTCGCAATGCAGCCCCATCATTGACACCTGTATATGGTGACATACAGACAGTACAGTTGGTTGCACATCATGTATGGAGGGATCTGTGTACATAAAGTGGTGATCCACCTGTGTAGATGTATGTGTGCCGGGGATGGCTCACAGGTGTGTCACACGCCACCCTACCATGCCATGTGCAAACAGTATGCTATGTCACTGTTACTTGATGGTGATGACTTAACGCATACACAGTGGTCAGGTGTAACCAACTGTATGTCATGTGACACCTGTATCACTGACATCCTCCTGTGTGCACATAGCCACACAATTGCCAGACATAGCGTTGGTACACATATTGCGGGCAGTACCGCTGCATGTCTATCAAACGGATCATCATATGGCAGGTGTATCATTCCCAGCACTGCCATGTGTGTCCGCTTGTGTGACCACACATGCCACATATGGTGGGGACTACATCCCATATGTAATACATCCCTGTACACCGCTGTAGAGATCTGTACATATTGCAGTGTGCAAAGCATGAGGTTGGCAGGTGTGGTGAATCACACACATCGGCTATCCATACACACATATCTGGTCACCACAGTGTGTGTGTGTATGTATGTATGGCTGTCTGGTGCTTGGTGTGAGGGTGTATGCTACCATACTGTGGAAGGAGGATCACTAACCCCTCATGGTGATGCAGTCTACTACCCTGTTGATGCCATCGGTCCCAGCCATACTGGCTACCTGTGCATGTCCCTTCTCTGTGCCACGTTGTGTGGGTGCAAAGTACTGCGAGGGTGATGACCACATAGGCAAGGGTCCACACATGAACACTATGGGGTGTGTTATAGTGCTGTAGACCTCATGAATGTGGCCATGTTCCTGTACTGTGACAGGGTATTACTGCTACACAGTGTGGCCTCATGCTATCAGGTGGCCTCTAACGTCATCATTGGCCTGACCACTGTTTACAACCCCTGCACCGTGACAACATACCTGTAATGTTTCCCGGTATGTATGTCACATCTCTGTCCACTGTAGCCTGTTCAACTGACCACATGCTTCAGGTGCAGTATATGTGCAGACATCTGTGTCATGTTTGGACATCTGTGTCATGTTCGACTGTCCAACAGTCAGGTTGAGGGTACGTTTAGCATGCTGATATTGCCATACGTGCCTGTGAGTACTCCACAGTTACACATGGGGGACTGCAAACACTGCTACCTGTAGGCACATGCCAGTACACCATAGGAGGGAACCACGGCATTACCAACATGCTGTTACTATTGTAACCGAGACACATACTGTGAACATATCACAATGCATGCTGCACCTGGACTACATGGTATGACTGGTGCATGTTGACAGTACACCACTGATGTCACATACACATCTCTCAGTATTCACACATGTCCAATGCAACATACACATCCCTCAATATGCATACACAAGTAATGTTAGATACACCTCTCACATCTCAGTATTCACACACAACCAATACAACATAGAAATCCCGCAATATGCATACACAAGTAATGTTAGATACACCTCTCACTATTCTGTTCACCCTGTGCATCAGACCATATGAGCATATCCCTGCACCGATGGTGTGGATGACAGGAATGTGGCACAGGCTTCATCATATGCACAGGGTGATACTGTTTGCCAGGGGCATAGGCTGCTCCAATGGATGACATCATGTGTGCTGGTAAGGGCCAGTGATTTGAATGGACATGTCTGTTCCGTATGCATGTGGGTGTTGTGGAGCCCTACAGTTGTGTTTGCTGTGTGCGTGTATGTGTGCACACAGTTCTGTCATTTGTGAGGCCTACACAAGGGTATTATGGACAGCTCCAGATTGTACAGACCAGGTTGTACAGCTCACTGTGATCGGACATGGCCATGTGTCCTGTGCCTGCCAGGGGTTGCACGGGCACTACCAGGCAGAGGTACAGAATGGCTACTGTCCAATGACACATGGCCACTGGAACCGTGTCCCCGCCGGGAACGTACAGGGCCACGTCCACGTGGCCTGCTGTGACTTGGTGTGGACATCGCAGCACCAGCTGCACTGCTACTGCTACTGGCACTATGGGAGCGGCCATGTGAGGTGGCACGCTCACGTTGACCTGCACTAGGTGGTGTAGCTGGCCTACGTCCATGTGTCCTATGCCTCACCCCTACCAGATGTTCCAGCACAGACAGCTCACGCTCATGGATTGCCATGCCATGGTCGAGGATTCTGACCATGTCACCCAATCGCCTGTCCAGAACATCAGCAAGCTGCTGTTGAGCACCTGGCAATGCCTGGATGTTGTTGTTTAGTGTACTGATAGCAGCCCTCTGCAGCCTCTGCCCTTCTCTGTTCTGCCATTCGGCACATGCCTGTGCCGCCATTACAGTCTGGAACATGCGTCTGGTGATCCCAGCTGCTGCGCTATGTCCTGCAGGTGCATATCTGCCAGAGGTCCTCCTATGAGCAGCACCAGCCACATGCCTGTGTGGCACATCTGCAGTCAGTATACTGCCACCATGGTGTGGAGACACACCTTCTGTAGCCACCACACGTTCCTGTTCAACGCTAACAAATGCTGACTGTCCTTCCTCTATGGCCACTGTAGATGCGGTATGTGTTGGCAGCTGAACTGCCAACAGGTACGAAGAAATGTGGCCAATGTAATTTTTGTCAATATATTTTGGATAAATCAAATATTGAACTAAAGAATAGTTTAAAAAGTAAGGTATGGTTTTGCAATGGGAATTGTTTAACTAAGCATATAGTATCACTCAAAAAGCCAAATGCAGTGCTGCTATCAGTTGAGGCAGGAGACTCACGTAAACATAAAAGAGAGCAAGTGTCCAAGTGTGAGCAGGTGTGGCAATGAAATGAAGAGAATAAGAAAGACAAAAGATAAGAATAAGATGCATTTCATAAAAAGTTTAATCCAATTTATTCCAATGAGTTAGCTCGCCAAAGGCTTCTTCAGACTCTTAAAACAATGAATAAAACTGTTGAATCATTTTAAAAACCATCGTAAGCTTCCATTGGGATATTACAACATTAGTGTCACATGTTATCTTTGTTTAAAAGGAACGAATATTCAAAGTTCAACATCAGAATGCAACAATATATTAAGAAGGAATGAATGAATATATACAATTTTATAAATAATCCATGAGCCCATTTAAAAATAATAAAATACCCTGATACATTCTAAAAAAAAAAAAAGGAGCATTGTGCTTGGTCCTATATCATTTTAAATCATTTAAAAACTTCATGCCTTCAAAAACATTACCCTGAAACTTCTCTCTATCTCATTACAACAAAAAAATAAAAATTCAATAGATAAACAGCAGGTTTTATCGTTTAACATCTAGCAGTTTATCTAGTGATAATCTAAAATATGATGCATATTAGAGGTTAAAACTAAAACATCATATAATCAGAAAAAAAAATAAAAAAGCGAAGGCCCTCCACAAAAAATTCGCGATATAGTAATATACATAACAGACCTCATGTCAAGTCATCAAGGCTCATCACATCCCTTGAGTGAAAGGCTGTTGTGAAAAAAAATTCCAATTCTAAAAAAAACTCAACTAATTGATTCAAAAATTGCTGTTCGTAAAAGAATGCAATGTGCTGTAGTCCTAACTTCACAATGAATTTCTGAAATTCAACCTATGTGATGATGGTAACTCAGCGTATATCAAGACTTGTAGAAGCATCTAATAACTGAACAACTAAAACAACAACAAAATTTTGTTTAAATTTCTAAGAAAAAAAGGTGAGCAGTATGTATTGTCTGCTGTCCTGTTTTACATAGGTATAGTTTTTTTGTAGCTGGAATTTATTTTATGTTTAGGTTATTGCCAATTTACTTCAATAGTCATTTTTTTGTTTATCATTTCAACATTTTATATTTCCACCTTTTTTTATTTTTATTTGTTTTTTTTAGTGTTATTTTTTTATTATGTATGGTTATGTTGTTTTTTTGTTTATATTATGCACATCTATCATTTATGGAGCTACCCATTTATTTATATATAGTTATATTAGTATAATTTCATATTTTATTGTGTTATGTTTTCAATTTTTTAGTATTCCCAATTATTTTATCTATTTTTATCTTTTATTTTTGTATTTTATATACCCATCTCTTATATCTGCATGCCATAATGAATACTCATTTTAAATACTAGACACTTTAATATACCGTATCATTTTTATTTGGACAACAGACACTTTTTTATAATGATTATATGCTTCTAGCTATTTTCTATTTTTACAATGGTGCTTTATTTTACTATTTTTTTTTTTTCTTAGAAATTTACCTTTTTTGTTTCAATCTTTAATATAGGTTTTTTTTTTTTTTGTTTTGAAAGGTTCCTATTCCTTTTGCAATCTTGGACAACAGCCTTTCACCGATATCATTTGATTCTATTCAATATGTTGGATTGTGGTAAAGGAATTATATTAATATGATACATTTTCTTAAAAAATGAGTTTTTTTTTAGTTTTTTAAAGTTTTTAATTCGTTGCATTCGACACACCACTATCTTAGTAGCATAACCTGCTATATTATTTTAAGCGTCTTGCTATTTATTCTATCTATGATATTTTTTTTTATCTATTAGGAGGATGAATTATGCTTGTTTTTTTTGTATGATAAGGGTTTTTAATGATTGTTTAATCGTTTTTAAAGTAAATGTTTCTTTTACAATTTTTAGAATGTGCAGATTTTAATATTTTTGTTATTTTTGCAGATACATTATTTTTTAATATATATATTTTTTTTGATTTTTTTCTATTGAATATTGCATTATTGTATATTTTTAACTATTTGGTTGGAGTAACTAAGATTTTAATGAATGCATCATATTTATTATAATGTTGAAAAGGAAGCTTTTTTTAATGAATGAAAATGATTTTTATATCCTTTGAATTTCTGTAAGAGCAATGCCTGAAAAATAAAATTGTGAATTTTTGGAAATTTATTTATTTTTAGAATTGAAGAACTCTTTGAATCAAGTTCTTTGATTTTGATATGCTTTTTATGCTTTTGTCACACACTTGGATAAGCATATAGTATATTTGGGCGTTTGTCAGACCTGCATGAGTTTTTATGTGGGTAAGACTGACCGCTGTTTAAAGAATAGGATTTATGACCATACTTACTGTATGAGAAAATGTGATATTAATAACGCCTTGTCAAGACATTTGATGAACAACCCCCAATGTAAGGTGTTTAAATTTGGAATTTTGGAAGTGGTCGTTCCGAATCCCCGAGGTGGCAATAATAAAGCTATAGTAGGGGAAAAGGAAATCAGATGGCAGATCCGGTTAGATGCAAGTACCCCTCCTGGTTTGAATGAGGTTATTCCTACCAAACCACTTGTTAGGACCTAGTAACAATGGGTTGATGTATTTGTACATTTCGATGGTTTACAATCATACTTTTTTTGTTTTTTTATGCGTATGGGGTTGAACTATGCAAGTATGGTTAAGGTTACATATGGCAAGGATTGTATATACAGTCATGGCATGGTAATGTTTGGCATTGCTTCCAGATGTTATTAGGTATCTTACACATATATATATATATATTTTATTAAATAAGATATACAGTTGATTTACCTATGTATTTTTAACTTTTATGTGCTATATATGTAGTGTTTAGTAGATATCAGCAGTGTACAGGGTTCAGATTTATTTATTATTATGTATATGGATTTTGTACACATTCTGTTATATATTTTTTAAATTATGGTGTATTTTTATACATTTTACGTATATTTTGTTGATGGCTATTTTTGTACAAGAGGCCAGCTTAATGAAAGTGGCATATAAATGCAACAGTATATCACATATCATTATACTGTCATATTAAGGTTTTGATATAAGGGTTTTTTTAAAAAAAATGTTTAATTGAATAATTAATGAAAAAAGGCGGGCTTTTTATGTATATAATGTGATGAATTTTGTTGATTGATGTTCTGATGAAGGCAGTTTTACACTGAAGAAAGCGCTTAACCAATAAATGTTTTGTCTCCGGTCTAGTTTCCAGCTTCCTGGTGTGATTTACGCTGGTTTTCTGGCGTTTAGTGCTGTTTTCTATTTGGTTGGACACTGGGATTTTCTATTAGTTGTTGGTCGTTATGGAATCTATGCAGGAGACCATGAATTTGTCTAGTTGCGTTTCCCGTGAGGAGATTGACAGAATACATTCGGAAATGGCGATAATTAGAGGCGAAATCACTCGCCTAGTAGAATTGCTTATTCCACCTAGCACTACGCAAAATAAGCATGGACAACCTAACTTTATGGCAGTTACGACGATCCGGTCCTCTATTGGCCAAGGCAGTATGGACGACGAAATACCTAATGGACAGGGGAGATCGTCCTCTCCATGTTCGTCCCGTTGCACGCCGAGGAAGGAAAGTAATGATAGATTTGGTCGACTAAGTGGTTCTAACATTTTACCGTCAACTGATAACATTGAGGAAGATCAATTTTTGATTTCTGGCGCCAAACCCAAACGCCAACCTCCAAGCAGGACCTATGCTGGCGATGAAAAGAATAGAACGGCAAGTAATGAAAACAAAAAAGGTACTGTACCAGATTTTTCTCAACAGAGAGGTTGCTAAAGGGGATATGTACAAATTGGACAATTTCATTAAAATGCCTGTAGACTTTAAGGATATTTCTAGACCTGGTTTATTTAATCAGAGGGAAGGATGCGCAGGTGGATATCCTTCATTAAAGAAACTTATATACTCTTTTGGCAACAACCTGTGTAAGGTTAAGAATATACAGGTTGAAAATATGTACCTTCGCAAATGTCTGGATAGTGGTGTGATACCCATGGGTTTGCGTTTTTTCAAAGAACCCATGGGAGTGGATATGAATGAATTGAATATTAAAACTTGCAATGAGATGTTCAACGACTTTGGCAAGAAATTCATGTTGTTTATTATTGAATGCAACGATTTTAAAATCAGTACATTATTGAATGAGATTGAAAATACTGATAAATTGATACAGAATGATATGTTGTTTGAACAGTGGGAAACACTGTATTTTAAGCAATATGAATACGCTGAAAGTATGTATAAAAAAACTTTTGAAAGAAAATGTAAAAAGTTACAGCGTGACATTACACAGTATGAGAATGGAACAGCATATAGGTGGAAAATTAGGAATGACAGCAAATATGTTATGGAAAAATCTGATAGAAAAAGTTCCCACTATAGAAGTGACAAAAATGTTTATCGTAATGATAAAAATGTACATTATAATGATGAGGAGTGTTTTTTAGAGGAGGAGAGAGAACAATGGAAGACTGTAGAGCGGAAGGGGAAAGGGCGAAATGTGTGGAGAAACCACCGATACAATCAATAACTGATATTTTAAGTACTAACCAGGTTTACATTCAGTCTAGTACTGACAACATTACTGTTGACAACCAGGGTGATGAATTTCCTGTGGAATCTCAATGTGAGGGGATAGTCTATAACAGTGGCGAGTTAAAAATTTATAATTATAGTGCCCACCCTATACTTCCTGAGTTTTTCAATACTTTTTCCAAAGGGATGAAATTTATACCTGATTTTAGTTTGGATTTAACTGATACTCTTGTTGAATTCAAACTATTTTTGAGAAAGTTGAACCTGGGTATTTTTTTCAAAAATGAAAAAAGGCTAAATGTAGCACAAGGAGGTGAATTAAGGAGAAAAAGTACTTTTACTCCCCCTATGTGCAACACTTTAACATCTTTTGAAAATGTGGTTAACGCACAGATATATGCCTTATACAAAAGATATAGGCATTCTAAATATGATAAACAGTCTATAAGTGAAGTCATAGATGTGGTAGAATCCTTGTGTGACAAAAATATAAGGATTATGGCCGCTGACAAGGGAGGAGGCATAGTATTCTATGATCAGGAGAAATATATTAGTAAGATTTTTGAATTACTTAATAATTCAATGCAATACGTACCCTCCTCTTTGAATGAAGTTAATATTGCACATGGACGTATAGATTCATATTTGGAGGAATTTATTTTGGAAAATAGAATAAGTGAGGAAATGTATAGATTTTTGAAGGTGGAGTTTCCTATTCTGGCCAATATTAATGGTATTCCTAAGGTCCATAAGGACGTGAATGATCCCCCATTTAGACCAATTATTTCCGGCAGTGCAAGTAAAGCTTTCCCCTTTGGACAAGTGATCCATCACAAACTGAAACATATTTATAAACAGGTGGATCATATTATGAAAGACTCCTGGGAATTCCTGGGTATCTTTAAGCAGGATTTGTGGAGTGCGAATCTTATTTTTGTTACAATTGATATCCAGGATTTATTTTCTAGCATTCCTAAGGAGGATGGTCTTGACAGATTCAACAGGAGTATTTCTAGGATTAGTGGCCTTGGACAAGATGTTATTTCTATGTTGATGGAATTTATGGATATAGTGTTGGATCATAATTATATCTTTTTCGAGGGGGAGTATTACAAACAGAAAACGGGCGTAGCTATGGGGACTGCATGTGCCCCTATATACGCCAACTTAGTGCTGCTGGATTGGGAAATGGAATTTGTTTTGAACTCCAGTTGGATGTCACAAATTAAGAAATATGTCAGATATTTGGATGACATATTTATTTTATGGCAGGATAGTGAAGAGAACTTATTGTTGTTCATGAAATATATCAATGAAACTACTGAATATCTTAAATTTACACATCAATATGAGCATACTGGCATTAATTACCTGGATGTATACATTTACAGTAAAGATGAATCCTTCCAGTCCCGCATCTACAGAAAGGACACGTTTAGTAACGGTTATTTACATTTTAATAGTGCCCATTCGTATAGTACTAAAAAGGGCATTATTAAGGGGCAGTGCATAAGAGCTGCTCATATGACATCGGAGAGGGAGTATATGGTCCAGGAGATGTCATATATTGGTAAATTATTTTTAGATAAAAACTATCCTCCTAAAATGGTGAAAGACATCACCACATATGTTACTAATGAATGGGGACATAAATATAAACCCCTACTGGGGATTGGAAATGGCAATAGTCAAGATATTAGAGCCAATGACAATGTTAATGAAATATCAGATGTGCAAAAAGAATACACTAAGGCATGTATAATAAAATATGGTAGGCATACCAATGAAGTGAAGGATATAATTAGTACAAATTGGAATATTTTGACAAGTGATACGTCGATAAAGGACAAAGTGACATCTAGACCACATTTTGTCCATAAGACTGGCAACAATTTAAAAAGAATTATTGAAATTAAATCTAAATGCCAGCAGGAAAGGAAAATATTAAAAACAGGTACGAAGAAATGTGGCCAATGTAATTTTTGTCAATATATTTTGGATAAATCAAATATTGAACTAAAGAATAGTTTAAAAAGTAAGGTATGGTTTTGCAATGGGAATTGTTTAACTAAGCATATAGTATATTTGGGCGTTTGTCAGACCTGCATGAGTTTTTATGTGGGTAAGACTGACCGCTGTTTAAAGAATAGGATTTATGACCATACTTACTGTATGAGAAAATGTGATATTAATAACGCCTTGTCAAGACATTTGATGAACAACCCCCAATGTAAGGTGTTTAAATTTAGAATTTTGGAAGTGGTCGTTCCGAATCCCCGAGGTGGCAATAATAAAGCTATAGTAGGGGAAAAGGAAATCAGATGGCAGATCCGGTTAGATGCAAGTACCCCTCCTGGTTTGAATGAGGTTATTCCTACCAAACCACTTGTTAGGACCTAGTAACAATGGGTTGATGTATTTGTACATTTCGATGGTTTACAATCATACTTTTTTTGTTTTTATGCATGGGGTTGAACTATGCAAGTATGGTTAAGGTTACATATGGCAAGGATTGTATATACAGTCATGGCATGGTAATGTTTGGCATTGCTTCCAGATGTTATTAGGTATCTTACACATATATATATATATATTTTATTAAATAAGATATACAGTTGATTGACCTATGTATTTTTAACTTTTATGTGCTATATATGTAGTGTTTAGTAGATATCAGCAGTGTACAGGGTTCAGATTTATTTATTATTATGTATATGGATTTTGTACACATTCTGTTATATATTTTTTAAATTATGGTGTATTTTTATACATTTTACGTATATTTTGTTGATGGCTATTTTTGTACAAGAGGCCAGCTTAATGAAAGTGGCATATAAATGCAACAGTATATCACATATCATTATACTGTCATATTAAGGTTTTGATATAAGGGTTTTTTAAAAAAAAATGTTTAATTGAATAATTAATGAAAAAAGGCGGGCTTTTTATGTATATAATGTGATGAATTTTGTTGATTGATGTTCTGATGAAGGCAGTTTTACACTGAAGAAAGCGCTTAACCAATAAACGTTTTGTCTCCGGTCTAGTTTCCAGCTTCCTGGTGTGATTTACGCTGGTTTTCTGGCGTTTAGTGCTGTTTTCTAACCTGGATATTTGATAGACCAATATGTTTGCATGCACATGGGTTTGCAACACAATGTGCAGTCATAAACACAACTGTATGTCATCATTTAATGACTCCATTCCTCAGCTATTTGCCAGAAAGGGACAGATATTAAGGGGAACACACCGACAATATGAGGCAGACATCTGGACATCCTGCAAATACCTGTACAGGTCAGAGGTATGGTGCATACACAGGGTAGCATAAAGCATGTGTGTCCACATACCTTGCATATGTTGTTACATTACATGATGTACACTGACACATGCACATACGTGGGATATACTGGCCATATGTTCAGTACTGACTTACCAGGCAACTCCAGGCTCATTGGTTGGGAGACACCCACCTCCACGATGGCAGCTACTGTTTGTGGGGGCTGTTCCGAGGGTGTTCCCAGACTGGCCAGTAGCTCCTCTGTGTGTGTGAGTGGAGGCTGAGTTGGTGGCCCACCACCCTTACCACCTTGTTCCCTGGCGATTGCAGTGGCACGCTGTTTTGCATGACATATGAGGTCCGTGCAGTGTCTGCGCACCTGCTGGTAGGTGTGGTTGTGGCTGCCCACTTCGTTGACCCTCCTGCGAAGATCCTGCCACAGGTCATCCCACTGCTGTGCATGCTGTGGCACGTGGTTAAATAACACCTCATAGTTCTCATGGAGGTACGGTATTACAACATCATCCTCCTGTCGGCTATATGCTGGTAGGCGTGTACGCGGCATTATCTGTAAGACATGATGAAGGTGACAGGTCACATTTACAGACATGTACAGTGATACTGCTGCACATACATTCTAGTACATTCGCACAGTTATCTTTGCAAATCAACATGACACTAACACGACTGGCATGTATGTGTCCCACACATGTAACACCCAGTATGCATTGGATATCATCCCCATATATGTGTGTCACCTCATTAGTGTTCCTACTGCATGTGATGTCAGTCTCCATGTGGACATGTCTGTTTGCATGCACTGGTGTTCTTACCTATCTACCCATGCCTGATGTATCCATGGTAATGCTGTTGATCTAGATGCTGTGGATATGTCACATAGCAACACAGACACAGCCTTACTGGACTTGGGCAGTGACAATGCACCAAGTACGCATGGAAACCTGTACATGCATCTGTTTTTCCATAGACATTTACACTGCACAGCTGTTCAACATCCTGCCATGGATCACCTGTGTTGCACATGTGATAGACATGGGACAATGGCTAGTTGGACATCATTCACAGGTATGGTTATCGGCTATGGCATGTACTGGCTGGGTTTCCTAGCTGTATCTGACACCCATTACGCCACCATGAGGGGCATCAGTGACACATTACTGATCCAGATAGATGACACTACATCTACCATACGGCCATCACACCATGTATGGCAGGGATGATATGTGCAGCTATGTGGACACGGCTGCATGGTATGGTGGGAGTATGTCACAGGTATGACACAGGGATCTGTCCAGCATATGGCCATCCTAGTCATAGGACGGTGGTTGTCCATGACATATGTCTTTCAGATCAGGCTATGGACATGTAGCATATCTAACAGCATAGTGTGGCATATGTCTATATGCAAGGTGGATAGCATGCTGCATACTGGAGGTGAGTATTCTGGAGGCTGGTATCAGCCATTCATGCATGGGCCCTACTCCTGGAGGGTGATGTGTATTCCAATATTGGTCACACGGTTGCTGTGTATGCCTGTCCAATGATCTCCGTGCTCATGGATACCACCCTGTCATGTCATGGGTACCTCGGATGACTACCTAAAGGGCCAGGGAGATGTCTCCAGCTCAGGGAAGTGTACTACACTACACCATCCCTAACACAGTGTCCATACTGTTGACCACAGCCTAGGTTAATCTTAATGGGTACAAGGGTATTCCCCTAGTGGTGTCATTGCTGATATCATCCACCAGAATGTGCACATATGTCACACACATCACACACACAGCCCATTCTGTATGTTGTTCACAACACTGTGACAACAATTGCCCATAGGTCATGGCCATTCAAATCATCACATACACAGATGGCTGACATTTGTCTGTGTGGTATGGGCTACAATGCGGGTGGGGTACAACACATTAACCCTGGTTTACTGTAGCTGACATTGTGTGATATGCACATGTCACTGTAGCACCTTTCTTAGTTATGAGTCTGTCAACAGGCCACTAGTAGAACACTCCTGTGACATACACAGGCATCTGAAGCCAAACATCCATACTGTCTTGTACATCTGTACTGCTAACATCTATATTGATAATGGTTCATGGACCTGCAGACCATACCCGGCAGTGTTCTGATGCGGTGCCACCAATCATGACTGTTGTCAACACTTGTGGGTTGATAGTA
Organism: Protopterus annectens; assembly: GCF_019279795.1. Taxonomy (NCBI): domain Eukaryota; kingdom Metazoa; phylum Chordata; order Ceratodontiformes; family Protopteridae; genus Protopterus; species Protopterus annectens. Next base: position 692,343,608 of record NC_056736.1, read on the forward strand.
TACAACACCCTATCTGTAATGTATGGGCATGCTCAGCACTTGTTCAGAGCTTCTTGGCATGTTATGAGCTACTGCTTAGTTTAGCACCCATTTCACACCAGTCCTCACAGGTACACTGTCTGTCCATACATTTCCAGCATGATAACTGTACAACAGCTGTCATACACACATCACTCACATACCTCGTGAGACATGGTGGTTTCTATGGCCTGTCCACCTGCCATGTACCACTTATATACAGGTGTGTCCAACTGGCATGTACCATTGCTATTGCCTGTCACTATGATGACTATGTTGTACATGTGGCAATACAGCTATTCTCATGTCCACAGCCAATGCACACCTTCCAACATACAACAGTACAGCCTGTGGGGGATGCACATATGCAGCCCTACTGGGGGTAATACTGTCACCAACCCTGACTGCACCTGACAGTCATGTGGTGTTGTGCAACATTGGCAACGCACCCCACACATCACATGGTCCCACATGATCCCCACCACAGGCCACACATACGGAGACACCCTGTACAGTACCCCTCCATACTCTGTGTGGGCACCGAGGACAGCCCACATTGCCAAACACAACCTCACCAACCTATAGCCCACAAACACGTGTGCCCATCACATACAGCCAATAGGGTGTCATAACATACACAACACACCTGTCTTAGGTGACTCTCGGCAGTCACACTGCTGTTCCACTCAGCAGGCTACACAAGGTGATAGTCACTTACATCCTGCTGTCTAGTAACTGGTTCTGCAACATAACCTATGCACACATGCCACAAGTCAGCAGGTACGATGTGACTCCCCTTCCATGTTTGTGTGACTGAAGTTGTCACTCAGGGCACAGACTACGTGTGCAGGGACATGCAATAGCCCACCAGTGTTGTCACCCTGATGGTGTGGTCCATGCCCTGGGAAGCATTTTGCAGTCATCCGGACCTGTTACCACTGTACTACGAATGACTGTGTCACTCCTAACAGTTGTCCATGCATCTGCTGTCATTCCACAGACGTCTAGTATACGTCCACTTTGACAGACCCGGCCAAACAACATGATGCTGTGGCACAGTTAACCTGCACCTGTCAGCCCTGGGAGTACGGATCACATGTTGGACTCTTGCTGCTTTTATACTGCCTGTCTTGCACAGTGCCTACTAACAGTCACCACCAGAATGGGAACTGGATAGCAAAGCATGTTGTCATGTCACACAATGCTTGACATCATCCTCTGTGATGCACGCAGGCAAGGCACACCTGATACTGCACCACTGCAATATCTCTGCAGTGACTGGGGCCTGCCTCTTGGCTCTGCGGAGCACACTTGTAATGACTGGGTATAGACAGACAGTACCTCTCAGGCACGTACCTGGACTGGCACACCCACAGCTGAGGTGTCCCCATATTCCACTATGTTGTACACACATCCCGGCTGGTTACTTCACACAATGCAGCACAGGTGCTCCACATGCATATAACTGTGTCCGGAACTACTGTTGCTACTAATGTGAGACTGACAGTAACCCACACTTAACTGTGATAGCTGCACATGTACTGACACATTAGGTGTACACTGTGCGTGAGTCATAACCTCCACTCAGCTGGTTTGACACATACACCACCTCCAAGACCAACAGTATCCTTGGCATGGACACTACCAACATGTGACTGCTGTTCCACACCTGCGGTTATTCCCTCATTGGTGGAATCCGAACTTCTGCTACCTGCCCTTGTTAGCCACATACTGGCACCACACATTTCATGGCATACACAGTAGATGAGTACTACAACACCAAATACAGATGTCGTATGACAGCGGTAGTTGTTGTCGTGACACACGTGCAGGTGGACAATGCACATGCAAACACTGAGACATACCCCAGTACACTTCAATAGCACGTACATGACAATGTGGTTCATGCTATTCCACACAGAGCCATGCTGGTACACATCAGAATACAGACGACACTCTGGGGGTGCAGTCCCATGGACATACTTTACAACAACAGGTGGGGGCTGTTACACATTGGTGTAAATTCCCATGGGCGGGGTGACACACTGGTCAGCCTCGGTAGGGCCACAGGATCCCACATCACATACACCATAACTAGCTACGTACACATTACTGCGACACATTCCGAGATGTACCACAAGGCATTATGGTGGTATGTCGGTAGTCGTATGCAATACCCACATCTGCTCACACATACAACTGTCACTCTGGAACATGACAGTAACAGGTGATGTTGGCAACATGCTGTCTGATGGCTTCATTGCTAACATTACACCCTCTCACTCCCTGCAGGGCCACATTCCTTGCAGGTACATTGCGGTGTACCTGCAGTCACACCTACACAGTACTGATCTGCAATCTATATGTCCTAGGACACAGGCCCCTTGTCACCCTGCAATATCCCAGGCTGTGATGTCCACAGAACTCTGAACAGCATGTCACCCCACTGGGACACCATATTCAGTAATAGCCTTGTACCAGACATTGTGGCCCCTGACTGGCACACAGCGACTGTAACACTCCTCACAGGTGGCGCCACACTGCATGACTGGGACTATTGCCCTACACACCTCACTGGACTGTTATGCACGGCTATAGGGCACATCATCATGGACATCATTCGTCGAGTCTTTGTTGTGCTCCAGTCCTTTGATGCCAGCTAGGTTGGTCATGTTGGGGCCACAGCATGCCACCTACACCTGTTGAACACCTTTCCTACAGTTGCCAGAGTAGTTGATGACAACACAGGTGTCCACACAGCCTGCATTGTCCTCTCACTGCCATTCAGCACCGTTCTCCATTCTGGTATTGACTACATACACATCCACCTGCACATCACAACATATGTCTCCGGATGTTATGCAATGTGGCTAATGGACGGGACACACACACTGAGGGTGGCATACCATATCACATACTGCAATCCAGTTACACTTGGCTTACCACAGTCCTCAGTCATGGGGCCCTCATGTTCAGTATATGCTTCCCTGAGGTACAGGCTACCACTGAGGGGACTTCAATGCCTAGAGTTACAGACCACTGCATACCCAGCACCGTTGTTGCTCCACCAGCTGATACAGACCCCATCCATATGGGGTGTGAACACTTGGTGTGAACATCACCTTTGCAGTACACCATCCTCCCACTGGTTATCAGATAGGTGTTAGTCCCCTACATACATGTTGCGTTGTACATGTTTGTAAGACACATGTATGTCGCACACACTCCTGTGATTACCACATTGCCACTATGGCGTGGATAGCCTTCTACATGTTCACACATGTCTGTACTGAGTGTGTAGATGGTACATAGGCACCCATTGTACCTCTGAACACCGGACGTATACACACATCCATGGGTACAACACCCTGCGTAGGATGTACCTTACACAACAGCTTTACATAACCCAACATTAAAACGCCATGATGTTTATTGAGCTACAACTGTTAATGTATGCAGCTTATGTACAGACACCACGTCTGTACATATTTGCAGACTACATACTTAGGGGTGACGTCTGCTGCAAAGACAGGGCCCATGTCTGCAAATATGTTTATGGATATACTCTGCATACACGACTTACACAATAGCCACTATGACCATGATGCTCATGGATATGTGCACACACTCGACTGTGTGTGGCATGTGCTTGGGGGTTGCATTCCCAGACCAGACACTCACCATGCTTTGGGACATGATTCCTATGTACGTCACACATGGACAGTCAGTAGCAGTGTTCATGTGATACCTCACTTGCTGGATGGTGGACACATGTAAGCCAGGGATCACTGCAGTGGCTGTACTGAGCAGTGATGCAGGTTACGCATGGCTCTTCTGTTCACAGGCCACTACCCTGGAGAGGTGCCACTGGTGTGCACACTGTAGTTGTTGTTACACATTGACTTGCCAGACTGCATGGTACCCCACTATGAACCTGTGCAGCTATTACATGTCCTTTGTGCATGGTTACTGGTATAGCCCTTCCAGTTAGATTGGCTGTCATGCTATTACAATGTCCTGTGACTATGGGCCATATGTATACTGTTATTGTACATGCCAATCGTGTTCATGTTTGTCTGTCACATCTCTTCTGCTACTGTAGTATGGGAGTAATGTTTGCGTCCTTTACAAATGCACAGAGTGGAGTACATAGTTATTTCATCATAACTGTTTATACATATCTTAATTACATACTACTCACATCACTATATGATACCTTTGTTATGCATCAAATGCCTGTTCTCCTGTGTAACATATCTGACGTATCAATCTACTGTACTATATATTACACATGTTTTACATGGTATCCCATAAGTCAACCATTACTTGCACAGAGGGTCCACCTTAGACATGGCATTGACGTTATATGCCCTTACACATGTGTACTGTTACAGTATATCTACATATACTATCCCCTGCTATGGCACGTACTTATTGGACATACCCTGCCACTGACGGTGGGTCGTATGACATTGTTCTGTTTAACGCCGTCATGTTGCATCCCTTGTGGTGTCTGTGCTGTTTACCATGTGGCCCACTGCTGGACGCACATTTTCTACAAGCATTAGTACGATCAGCGAGACATCACTACATAAATACCATTTCTCACTTTATACATGGCGGACACTCTTAATTACTGAAAACCAGGCTATGCATACACTGACATTATGTAATACAGAACATACTATACATACAGTTAGTGTTATACGTACCTTGATATCGTTCTGGTGTTTTGTCTCTATTTTGCTCTTCTGTATCACTCTTTCAACTGTTATACGGTATGAACATACAGTTTGCAAATCTGGCAAGTCATCCTTATGTACGTCTATACCTGCAACATGTGGTTTACAGCCGCCAATTGGTGGTCTGGTGTGACGAATTACATGCACTTCAGCTGTGCAGCTACTCCATTCACCAATTACGTGGAAGCAGTGGGGTATAATTGAATTCTCCACCTGGGTGTTGGCCATTTGCCCTGCCTTCGGGGAGACGGCCTGTATGGTGTTTTGTTGTGTGTAATTGCAACTGCTTTGTGTAGAGCCAAGTCTATTTTGTGGTCATGTCCCCCGTGGATTGTGTGTGACAGCTTGAGTATGTGGTTCTACCTGTGACTCTACCTGTCATCCCACCCATCTGATAAAGGACTATTGCAAACACCTGTAACATCACCGTTTGTTCCGTTATACGACGGATACAATTTTGCGTGGCACCTTTAAATGTCTCTCACAAGGTATGTCAATAGTTCAGCGGATGTAATTGACTAACTAGATGTTTGGGCTGTGGTTACGGTCTGTATTGCTATTGTTTACAGTGTGGGGGATGTAGGCGGGTGTAGGTAGCATATACGGTTTTGTGGGGCTTGCATTTCTACGTAGTCCATATATATGTGTGTGGGCCCCTTCCCTAATTAAAGTGCTATCACTTAATAGACTTCTATTATGGGAATTTACTTTGGGCCATTGTTAATTGGTTTCTATATGGTATGCAGGTGCGGTTGATACTTCCATACCTCCAGATGTACGGCGATATGTGCAGGGATATTTGTAAATGAACGCTATTCCGTGTATGTCTGTCCCAGATATTTGCAGTCATTGCAGTGGTGTTGGTGTCAGACCCTCTGTCACATGGCTTGCCACCTTTTCATATGGCCATAGTTGGATACTTGCGGGTCACACAGTGGTGTTTACAGGCTGACATATGGTCATGGTCAGTACACAGGATAGCACATACTTTTATCCTCATTACATGCCTATTGTTCTTGGTCCTTCACTACTTATCGGTTTGCATGTAACATTTCCGTTTCTTACATACAGGCATTAGTATTTCCTGCAACTATTGCATATTATGTGGGACATACTAATGTCCTACACTCACGGACAGTTGCCCTTTCTAATGTTTCATGTCAGGACACACCTGCCCAGGGGGGGCTGTCCCTCCAAATGTGGGACAGGTGTTTACAGCATGCCTACGGATAGCTATACCCGCACCTACCATAATCATCTACCTCTGAGTTGCCACCTACAGACACACTATGCGGACACACACACACACTTTAGTCACACAGGAACACACACGGCACCCTCAACACACACATACACAGGCTACATCACTCACAACCACAGTTGTACACGGTACCTACGTGGACCACACCGCCGACAGCTGTGACTACATGTCCTTACTTTATTGTCCTCCTGTCACGTGTTCTTCTGTTTCCAGTACTACTGTGTTTCTTTCTTTTTATTATCCTCCTGGTTATGCGTGGTGTGTGGTGTGTTCCATAGTTGTTCCTGTTTATTATTTAACTTCAAAGGTGTTTAGAATGTTTTCGAATATATCTATATATATGCATATGCACTAGCAGTGTATATTGTATATATATATCACACTAACATCATATATATACATATCTCGGACAGGGGTGGTGACAGGCATGCTATGCCTTTCATTGTGTGTTTGTTAGTGTATACTGTGTTTCCTGGACTCCGCACGTTTGTATCTGTACCTGTCACATTACACACCTGCCATAGGTTAAGATTACCTCCCATCCCACTTTGCGAGGGACAATCCCTCTTTGTGCAGTTGTGTCCTGTGAAATATTAGTGAACATAGCAAATGTCCTGCGACTTTGGGACAAACATATTCCCTATAGTTTATGTCATAGTTGCATGACACACTTATTCTGTATCTGACCCACCTACATGTTACAGGACACGGAACACGTACCTGCGACCATTATTAGACTATAAGCTTTTTATCTATGCAAAACACTGTCGTTCCAGTTTTCGTCCTGGCCGGGTGTGTGTCATCCTGCTGACATCTGGCGTATGTCCCACATTGGTCATTTGAACTGTGGCAACCCTACCATACGTACATCTTGCCTAGCAATAGTGTTGAGTGATTGTGTACATGACTGCCTGTTCCACTCCTGGCAGTGGTCATTTTACCCTTCAGAGCAGGAGCTATTTGTTCTGGGGTGACTAATGCTGGTGTCACCTGTTCTGTACATCATTGACCGTGATCTGTGCAGTGGTCGGTGACACTTAGCCCTGTTTCGCGCATATCTGTATAGTTGTATTTAAACATCGCTTACCAGCTGTGGGCAACGCTTATTACCGCTAACGTGTGCTACACATATTCTGATGACCTGCATCTGGAATGCATTACCCGTGCCGTCGGGATTATGTGACATCCCTTGCGGGACGTGGGACCGGGAACATGCACGACAGTCACTGCATGTACCACTTGGACATCTAGGGGTTGTACACAAATTATGTAAATTTGTATGTGCAGTACACTACAGCAGTTACTCCACACTACACTCACATGGAAGACTTCGTTAGTTTACAACTTGATGAGTCCAGTTAATGGTATGTCCATGTGATGTTTACTGGCTGTACTCCAGCACTGGGTATGTATATCACAATAAGGTACACCCGATTATTTGTTACACCTTCATACGACCGTGGATGCAGCATGCCGGGGTGACTAATGCCTGTCATGGGTACATCCCCTGCATTGACACTACATCCATGATTACATTTTGTGGAGCCCCTCAGTAACACGGCGGGTAATCTGTGATGACTGTGTGTAGGACAGTGCTTACACACATGTGCTCCCGCGATTGCCTCTGCTCCAGTATGCGACAGTTGCTTACTTGATGTAGTGGCAACGGGTGTCACTGTTTGCCCCGTTTGGTGTTTTGCCTCTGACAATCGGGCATGTACCTACCGATGTACCTGGGAACCTATACACACAGCACCAACAGATGCTGATGGGCACATCTACTGTTAAGGTGTTGACAGTTCTGTGTTCCCATGGCTGTTGCGTGTACAATGTTTGAGGGCTGCCTATGTAGGATTCCACAGTGGGCCACCTATACATCACAATTTACAGGTAGTCATGTTTGTGTGCCATCCATGTTACTGTGTGCAGGTGGGGAGGTGTGTCAGACCGTGGGAGCCTACACTGTCAAGGTATGTGCTATATGTCCCCTCTTTGCGAAGGCGTAGGCATATTGGGCATGCCTCCGTCTGCCTACTGGGGCTGGCACAGTGTGTCCGTGGTCTGGATCCCACTGTGCCTGTGTTGGCCTTGGCACTTGTGGTGGGCTGTGAGGCCCTCCCCCATTATGACCCTGCTGCAGCTGTTTCTGCAGGATCATATTATGTAGCATGGCACATACTATGAAGATGTGGGCACACGTGCCTGGAGAGTACTGCAAGGCTCCACCAGATGTGTCCAAGCACTGGAACCGTGATTTCAGCATCCCGAACACATGCTCTATGATGATTCTGGTTTGTGCGTGTGCCTCATTATGGCATTCTTGGATTGGTGTGTGTGCATTTCTGATGGGGGTCATCATCCACGGCTCCAGTGCATAGCCAGCATCCCCCACAAGGTGGCCTTGTGGGATGTCCCCCCTGACAAATACCTGATACAGCTGTGAGGCATGCCAGATATGGGAGTCGTGGTAGCTTCCAGGGCTGCCAGCACACACATCCATGATAATGCCCTGGGCATTGCACATGACCTGGCAGTTGATGGAGTGGAATCCCTTGCAGTTTATGTAGCGCCTACCATACTCACCGGGTGGTGACTTAATTTGTATATGCGTGCAGTCTATCGCATATAGTACCTCTGTGTAGTTTGCCACACGGTGGAAGTGACGCATATTGCTGGCCAACTCCTCCGGAGTTCAGGGGAAGTGTATATGCTCATTGGCATGTGGTAACATGGCATCCAGGAACTGGTGTAGTACCCTGGATGCCGATGCCTGTGAGATCCCCATTATATCTCCAGTTGGCCTTTGAAAGGTACCTGTGGCTAATATTCACAAGCTTACACATACGTTCGTGTCCACTGGGATGGGTTCCCCTCTGTTGTTTCTGGTTCTCAGACGTGGCCGGCACAGCTGTACTATTTGTTGTAGGATGTCCCTGTCCACCCTGTATCGCTCTACTATCTCCAGATCATGTAGCCCCCGGTAGGTTACCCTTGGTCTGAACACTCTTCTCCTCCTCCGAGACCTACGGTGGTTGTCGGCATCATTCTCCACAACACCGTCGGTCTGTAACACATGCTTATGAATCACAGCTATGGCAGCTCCCAACATGTACATTTTAAAAGTTCCCCATCTGTTTACACCTATGGTGCAGTGTTTGGGAATACACAGGTGTGTGTTGGGTGCTTTCACACTTTATACTGTTTTGCTGTGAACACTGATGATGTCATAAGGTGTGTATGTACGATCGTGGCTACAGGGTATCTTCTGTGTTTTATTTACAAAACCGCTATTGTGCTGCCTTTGGTGTTGCATTACATTTGGATGCCGTGAATTATCTCCTGCCCTTCCATTTACATTTGTGCACATTACACCTACCATTTGCTGGCATGTATGCAGCTGCCTGCTTTCATTTGTACTTTCCTAGACCTGGCTTATCTTGCGTAATGTGTGCTATTGCCAATCTACTGTGGGTTTGCTTTGCTCTGCTATGACAGTTCTCCTATCTTTGCATTCCAGGTCCTCCACACCTTTCTTTGCAATCCTATGCCTCCCCTATCCTGTTTTGCAGGTTTCTGCATGCAGGCTTGTCTACTGCCATTGATTGACCGCCGTGTGTTGATTGGTGTTAATTGCTCATTAGTACGCCAATTACCCTGCTTTGGCATTTCCTTCTTTTCTTCCCCTGACCTTCCTGTTTGTGCTATTGTTCGTGGCGCGTGCATCTGCTTACCGGGTTTCAGGCACGAGTTCATCCCCGTACACATGCGCTTTCGGGCACCATGTGTGCTCTCAGCTGAACGGTTCTATACCCTCCTCCCCACCCCTGTCCTTCAGCTTTGCTTAGCAATGGGCAGGCCTGATTTGCATTGCTCCTAAGTGCTTACTGATACGGTGGCACACCCCTCTGCTGATGTCATGTATCACCTTTGATACACTCCTCGGTGTTATAGCGATGCACCGTCAGGTACATCCTTAATCCGGCGGGACGTTTGCGATTCAGTATTACCTGCCTCATTTGCATGGCATTGACTACTAATTCATAGTTACAGTGCCGAGCACTGTCGCGGGCCCCTGGCAACCCTTGCGCCTTGCTTGTGCTGCGCCATGCCTACCATTGCATATTATGGTGCAATCCTAATTTGTCTTTCATTGCGATTTTCTGCCATTTTTATATATTTCCTTTGTATTCCTGTTTGCACACACATGCCCTGCGGTTGTACTGTGCGTTACTGTGGACATGACATTAAATGTTGTTTTTTAGGTGTTGTGCATCTTTTCTTGTGCCATTGGCTGTGTATTTGTCCATTGGCATATGTTAACTTTGTAATACATGTGTATGGTCCACTTCCATAACTCCGATATTCTGTTTGGGAAAATATAAACTGTGTTTTTTGGTTTACATTTCCATGGGCTTGTGCTACGCCTGCACCACTTCGTGAATCGCTGTATGCCTTCATTAGCATGGTGCGACACTGCGCATGGGGTGATTTGCATACCTATGCCGAGGGCTGCGTAGCTCTGGTGTACGCCGGTAGTGCACGTGGGATTGGTTTGTACCTGAATCACTCGGTGGACATATTTGCCATTATGCCGCCTACGCTACGCCTGTGCCTGGCGCAAGCTTCATGAATCCGGGAGTGTGAGTTTCCAGGTCTGATTAACGATTTTTGGAACGAATGTTGGTATGTTCCTTTGGATTATGAATGCTCAGTTTATGTAATGTGGGATGCCTTCAAATAAATGCTTAACTAGTCTTACAAGTGGGGTTATCAAGCATCAAAAATCATTGAATTCTACATGACAACAATAGTATCTTTATTTGGAGAGAAAGAATAAAGCTGAATATCTATCTGAAACAATTTTTATCTGCTTCAAATAAAAATAATATTGATTATAAAGATTCGTCTTCTTTCTGCTTCCAGCCATACATCTCAGCTGCCAGATTTTTACAGATGTTTGTCTCTGTTCCTCAGAAAATTTATGGTTTTCTTGCAAATCACTGAAGTCACTAAATAATAACGTACATTTAAGTTTAAGACTTAATATGCTTCAGAAACTGTATGCCAGCACAAATCATGTTAGTCTAGTAACTTTCTGAGTTTATAAGAGTAATATTTAAAATCTGGCCCTGTTTTGGGGCTTTTGTCCCCCCCCCCCATTATTCTTGGCTCAGTCTAGCTTTCTTGTTCAAAGAGATTGCTAGGTATGTTCATTCATAATCCCATAACATAACCAGTTACCTACAGTAATTCATTTACGTATGTTAACTCATCCACAAAGATTTTGCCTGTGTATTGATGATCACTTGTTCAGAAAACTAGAATCCCAGTGACAATGCTTTGTAAATATTGCAAATATTTTCTGTTCTGTATTCACGTTTCAGCTTTAACCTGTGCACCTCTTCTCTGTCTCCCACGTGCATTCACCTTCCTCATCTTTACTTTTATTTAAAATACTTCAGTCACTTGCAATATTTCTCCTTCCCCTATTTTTCTAATCCTTCCCTCTAGCTCTACCTCATTGATATGTCCAACTAATGCATGTTATTTTAAGTACCATCTCCAATACTACTTGCAGTTGAATCTGCTTGCTGTTTTTCACTGTTACTGCATCTCATTGCACTGATTGTAATATATAGATAATGTTCCTGCTACGTCTGTATGTAACCCAGATTATGGCAGAAATATATTCACTGCGATCAGTTTAGTACCAGAGTCAAAAAACAAGCAGTTTGACAGCTTTATGATTATTGTTTCAGTGATTGCTGATTCAATGAAGTCTTCTTTCAGTGTTATTGACTTTGCAGTTTTCCTCAATGTTATATGACTGTGGAGGTAATATAAGTTTGGTGTCTGTGGTGGGGGGAGGGTGAAACGTCTTGCTTCTCAAAGGAATTTAGTTTAATCTTTGCTAAAATGTTTTTCAACAATTCTGTTTTGTGGCATTTTCACTCACTGAAATTTCTTTTGGTGTATCAGCATGAATCCAGGAAACATCAACAAATAAATAAATAAAATACTCCGAAAGTGAGACTAATGCAAAATGTATACTTTATCT